>NW_023180527.1:0-1468 GCF_002007445.2 Ailuropoda melanoleuca | reverse complement strand
GAGATGCCAGCTAGAAATATATTCCTGTGTATTTGGCTATTTACTCCATAGCCGCTAGTAAAGCAAATTTGAGGTTGAATTAAAACAGTGCAGTAAGGGGCACCTGAGTGGCTCAGTCAGTTAAGCGACCAACTCTTAATTTCAGTTGTAGGTCATGATTTTAGGGTCTTGAGATTAAGCCTCGGGTCAGGCTGGGCTCTCAGCACGGAGTCTGCCTGAGATTCTCTCACTCTTTCCCTCCCTCTGCTCCTCTGCCTGCTCATGCTCTCTCTCTCTAAATGAATAAATAAATAAAATCTAAAAAAACAAACAAACAAAAAAAACAGTGTAGTAAGAGCAGACCATCAACAGAGATTAAAGCACAAGGCAATGAGGGGAGGGAAAATTATGCCCATGGATTTCAACATCTAGTGAAGGCCCTAATGTCTGAGCTCTGTACGCCAGCCTAGGTATAGGAAACCAGACATAAATAGAAAGCAGATCCCGATATGAAGAATTCTAGAGAGAAGAAAATCAGAGAATAGGTACCAAAACTTTGCACTAGCTTTTTAGTCATGATAGAAGAGAGAAAAGTAAGATAACTGTCTACTTCTTATCCATGATACTAAATCTCTGCCTATTTTTATGTTATGACATCATTCAAAACAGCTGGATGGATTTTCACTAAGTTCAGAGGATGTTGTGTGAGATGATCTTTCTGAATATATGTGATGTGACAACTGGGACTGAGTATTGGATATGACATGTCACGTCATTAAGATCCCATAAAGTAGACTAGGGATCCGAAATGCAAAACACAGGAAGACCCACTCAAGACTTGGTTTACAAGTGAGCTGCTTTTGATGTGGATACCTATATGGGGGAGTAACATCAGAGGCAGCAAAATGTTCTCACAAGCCACGTAAGGGAAGTGAACTAACTGATAAAAGAAGGCATACTTACCCATTGTATCAAACTCTCATTTTCCTTGCCCTGAACTTCATTCACAAAGTTTTGTTAAGGGAGTTGGAGTGAAGGGTATTCTTTCTGCAAGAGACTGAACATTTTAGTGGATGGTTCCTATTATGGACTGAATGTTTGTGTGTCCATGTGTTCTATTCATATGTTGAAACTCTAATCCCGATGTAATGGCATTAGGACGTGGGGCCTTGGCGAGATGATGAGCTCAGGGGTGGGGGCCCCGTGAATGGGATTAGTGCCCTTAGGAGTAGATGTCAGAGAGCCAGCTCTCTCTCTTTCTGCCATGTGAGGACACAACCATAAGTTAGCAGTCTGCATCTCGAAAGAGGTTACTCACCAAAACCCAACATGCTGGCCCAGATCTTGGACCTTCCAGTTTCCAGAATGTGAGAAACGAGTTTCTATTGTTTAGAAGCACCCAGTCTCTGGTACTTTGTTAGTGTAGCTCAAACTAAGATGATTCCCCCTGGAAGGAAGAATACTGCCTTGTATTAGCCATATTAATTGA
>NW_023180526.1:0-686 GCF_002007445.2 Ailuropoda melanoleuca | reverse complement strand
CACCGGAACATGTATGGACCCGGAGAGGCACAATGCTTTCAATCCAACAGTAAAGTGTGTATCCTGTTCAGAAAGGAGAAAGCCAAAGTCAGACCTAAAGGAGAGCCGTTCCTGAAACTTCTGGAAGTCAAGTGTGAGCTGAGCTGAGCTGAGGTGTGGGGTGTCACAGACAGTGGAGAGTCAGAGCCGGTCCTGGTGTGGACGATGGCCACCCCTGCCTTCCCTGCTCACTGCNCTGTGAGCCGTGCTCACTGTGCACGGAACCACGCACCTCTGTGAAGGGCGCCCTGAGTCTGACATGCGGACACATGCCGTGTTCCCACACACACAACTCTGCACATTATGCTGGAAACAATCTCAACTGGGAATTAGCAGCCCATGCCAAGTCCCTGTCTTGACCCCCACAAACTCCTGAGATGTCTACCACAAATATCTCTGCAGGTGGACCTGAACCGTAAGTCAGGGTGAAGGATTATTTGTGGATTCAAAAATTATTTTGACAATACATCATGTACTCCTCATTCTGAAAGCATAACAGGCTGTGGATATATGTATGTGAAGGTCAGATGCCAGCCTGTTGGGGTGTGTGTGTGCCTTTGGGGGGGAGAGGGGGGCAGAGAGAATGCTTGAGTGCATATGCCTTCTAATGCTTGCTTTCAACGTGTGAGCTCTCAATGTTTGATGCA
>NW_023180525.1:401-581 GCF_002007445.2 Ailuropoda melanoleuca | reverse complement strand
TTTCACTGGGGACCCCGATTCCACATTGGGTGTAGGGACCTGGGGAGGATCCAGCTCTTAGAACCAAGAAAAAAAGTGTGAGGGGACAGCCCTTGAAGTCACGATGGCCTTATTGAAGGTGGAACAGAAATCAAGGTGCTTTGGTACCATGAGTGAAACAAGACGAACACAGCACTGAGA
>NW_023180525.1:0-162 GCF_002007445.2 Ailuropoda melanoleuca | reverse complement strand
TGAGACCCCACACAGTCCAGGGAAATATCAACGATCATCATCTCTCGTGAGTAAGGCAGCATGAATGAAAAGCTTCAGGATTTTCAAGGATTCAGCACCCTTCTCATTGGTAATAAAGCAGAGCGTCCAGGAAAACACCTCCACCGCACAGCAGCCTTTTCA
>NW_023180524.1:0-1142 GCF_002007445.2 Ailuropoda melanoleuca | reverse complement strand
ATTGTATAAAAGATTTCAGGACACATGATTGGTGAACATGTAAACCATCCAGAGAATAATACCTGTGTGACCGTTGGCAGAAACCATGGTATAAAAATGAACACGTCACCAACACTTACCATGGTCTNCACTTTTAGAGCCCAGGGGGAAGAGGCATTTTTTTCCCCATGTGCAGGAGTCCATGACTACGTACTCTGGACTCACACACAACAGTTTCCTCCCTCTAACAGTCGTTTGGCCTGTGCCATGGAATGAGATGTTCAATAAGTCTGTGATAAGCGGGGCTGTGCTATTAAAGCAAAACACACGACCCTCTCCTCACCTGTTTCAGAGAGTGGCGTTTTAACTTCCAGTCTTATCTTGGCAAAGTAGTTCATACCCTATTTGGTTATTCTTGAAGGAGTTATATGACCAATTAGATGTCTTTTTTTATATAGAAATTCATTAACAAGTAAAACACTAATGGTCAACATTGTATAAAAGATTTCAGGACACATGATTGGTGAACATGTAAACCATCCAGAGAATAATACCTGTGTGACTGTTGGCAGAAACCATGGTATAAAAATGAACACGTCACCAACACTTACCATGGTCTGTTCAAGTGCAGGTGGGAGACATCTGACAAATTGCAATATTAGAAGAAAAAGACAACAACAGATACCCTCATTCCACCACTTTATAAAACACTAGATGCTCTAGTGGGGTTTCTTCGTTTACAGCTGACTGGCAGCGTGTCTCATACACTTAAGGACGTTGAGCTACAGTGGCACTTAAATGAATATTTGATGAGGAAAGAGGTCATTGGAGGGAGGGGGTGTGGAACATACCTACCAAATCAAATTTATTTCCACAGTGACACATTTCCAACAGGTCCATGCAGGGCATGGACAGGGGCGGTTTCTTTTTCTTTCTTTTNGGCATGGACAGGGGCGGTTTCTTTTTCTTTCTTTTTTTTTTTTTAAGATTTTATTTATTTATTTGACAGAGACAACCAGCGAGAGAGGCAACACAAGCAGGGGGAGTGGGAGAGGAAGAAGCAGGCTCCCAGCAGAGGAACCCGACATGGGCCTAGATCCCAGAACCCCGGGATCACGCCCTGTGCCAAAGGCAGACACTTAAGGACTGCGCCACCCAGGCGC
>NW_023180523.1:0-2607 GCF_002007445.2 Ailuropoda melanoleuca | reverse complement strand
TTTTTTCTTCTACTAACCCATCCTCCAATTCGCTAATGCGTTCCTCTGCCTTGGTGACCCTGGCCCTCAGAGCCTCTAGTTTTGACTGCATTTGGCTCATAGTATTTTTAATTTCTGTCAGATTCGCTCTCATTTCTGCCCTTAGGGATTCTATATTCTCAGTAACATTTTCGTTAATACTTTTTTCAAGTCTACTCATCATCTTGACCATTGTTGCTCTGAATTCCATTTCTGATAATCTGGATACATCCAAATCTATTATTTCTGTGGCAGAGGCCACAGACTCATTATCTTTTCTTTGCTGGGGGGGACTTCTCCATCTCGTCATTCTGATGAGGAGATATTGCGGGGTTGTCCAGAACCCAAATTATTGACTGGGACCCAGGCCGTGCGCCCTTGTTTTATAAAGATCTTAGGGATGTGGGCTTCTTCTTTAAAGATTTTATTTATTTATTTGAGAGCAAGAGACAGACAGTCAGCAAGAAAGGGAACCCAAGCAGGGGAGTGGGAGAAGAAGAAGCAGGCTCCCAGCGGAGACCCGATGAGGGACTCTTCTCCGGTATGCTGTGATCACGCCCTAATCCGAAGACAGGCACTTAATGACTGCGCCATTCAGGCGCCCTCGGTTGTGGGTTTCTTGATTTTTCCGCCTGCCTTCTGGGGGAGGGGCCTGCCGCGCCAATACTCAGGAAACCCTGTTTGGGTAGAGTCTCCGTGTCCCCTGCGAAGGGGGATGGGGATGGGCACCCTGTGAGCTGGTATTTACGGGCTTTTGTTCTCTGCCGGCTTTCCCTGGCAGTCTGCTGTGCCTCTTCTGAGAGCCAGAGCAGTAGGTGCCGAAATTCATCCTGTGTCACAGAACGGAGGGATCGCAGACCATTCTCCACTGATGTTCTGGCTACTTTAGCTCTGTTTGTGTTGGTGCTGCTCAACCCTGCAGCATCCCGGGCTGTGTGCCTCACACCCAGCGTCCCAGCCCTCACTTCCAGGGCCAGCGCATCTCTGTCCTTTGTGTTTCTAACCCCGCGAGCCGCCATCCGCCAGCCGCCCTGTGTGCTCCTGAGCTCCCTGTTTCAGTATGGTTAGCCTGTGCTCTGGTGCGCCAGTTTTCATCTGGTCGCGCTTGCACTCCTGAACTCTTGGTTTCACTCTAGTTCAAGTGTGTGGTCGGGAGCTCCTGTTTTCAGTTTGGACACAGGCATTCCCAGGCTCACTGTCTCAGTACCCTCTCTTGTGGGTGCTGGTCTGAGAGTCCAGCCCGCTCCCCAGCACAAGGGGCTATTGCTTCCTGGCGCCTGAGTGCAAAGGCTCCCTCCCCCTTCCCTTTATCTTCCTATATCTGTTCTCAGATTCACAGCTCCCCGCTTCGTACCTCAATATTCAGCACTGGAGATGTTCATTTGTAGAGATCCAGATGTATCTTCCTGCGTCTCAGGCTGATTCTGTGGGTGTTCAGAATGGTCTGGTAGATATCCACCTCAACTCGGACCAGCTGAGAAAGGGTCGCCTACTCCTCCTCCATCTTTTCTCCTCCTTGCAGAAAGTGGTTGCCTTTCTGTTCATAGAGTTTCTGCTACTCGTTTCTTCATTCTCCAGTTGCATTCATAGGTATTCGGAATGGTTTGGTTGCTCTCTCGCTGAATTCCTGGGACCAGACGAACTTTAGGTCTCCTGCTCCTCCGCCATCTTGGAACGCCGAGCTGGAGCTCAACTCCTGTTTTAAACTGGGTTCCTTGCAGAAAGTGGTGGCTATTCTGTTCTTAGAGTTGCTGCTATTCTTTTCTTCATTCTCCAGTTGAGTTTGTAGGTGTTCAGAATGGTCTGATAGCTATCTAGCTGCATTCCTGGGACCAGACGAAATTTAAGCCTCCTGCTCCTCCGCCATCTTGGACTCCTCTCCCTCTCTGTGTTTCTGAGTGTTTGATGATGATGTGGTTAGCTTTATATTTCTTTAAGTTTATCCTAATTGGACTCAATTGAGCTCCTTGGATGTATAGATTAATGCTATTCATCAAATTTGAGAATTTTTTGGCTATTTCTTCAAACATCCTTTCTAATCTTTTCGTCTTCTCCTTATGGAGCTTCTATTATGTGAATATTGTAATGCTTCATTATGTACACAGGTTTCTTAGGCTCTGTTTCTTTTTCTTTTTTTTTTTTTGTTCTCTTCCTCAGGCTAGATAGTCCTCATTGATTTATCTTCCCATTCAATGATTTCTTCTGACAGCTTAACTCTTTTTGAGCTATTTAATTTCATTTGTATCATTTCACTAATTTTAAACTTCAGAATTTCTAAGGTTTCTTTAAAAATAATTTTTCAATGTTATTGATATACTCTGTTTGATGAGGCATCATCCCATGTTATCCTCTAATTTTTTGACATGATTTCTTTTAGTTCTTTGGACATACTAGCTATTTTAAAGTCTTTGTCTAGTTAATCTAATGTCTGGGTTTCATCAGGGACCAGGTTTTATTACTTTTTTTTCCGTGTATGGGCTATATTTTTTCTGTTCCTTTGTACACCTCATATTTTTGTTTAAAACTGGACATTTTAAATAATATAATGCTGCAATTCTGCAAATCTGACTAGATTCCCTACATTCTTTT
>NW_023180522.1:0-2500 GCF_002007445.2 Ailuropoda melanoleuca | reverse complement strand
ACTGTTGAATGCCTATTAATTTCCAGGTACTGAACTAGACTCTAGGGATATGGTAAGGAATGAAATAGACAAAGTCTCTTCTCTCATAGACATTCTAGAAGAGAAATGGACAGTAACCAAGTAAATAGAAACATGCAGGGAGTATATATTGTGCTCTAAGGGCAATAACAATGGACTTGATATGGTGAGTAACAGAGGTGATCCTCCTTTAGGCAGAATAGTCAGGAAAGGCCTCTCTGAATAGAGAATATTTGAAATAAAACCACACAAAGTTTGGGGAAAGCATCCCAGGCAAAAGAGAAAATACTTGCAAAGACTCTAATGTAGGAAAGTACTTATTGTTCTTTGCAAAGAAACTGAAAGAACATTAGCCTGGCTGGAACTTAGGAAATACAGGGGAGAGTGGTATCAAATGAGACTAAAGAAGTAGGCTGAGGACAGCATATCAAGGGTCTCATTGGGCATGAAAACGAATTGGCATTTATTCTAATTACAATTAGAAGCCATTGTGAACTTTAAGCAAGGGGGCTGATGTGATCCAATTATAGTGAAGAAAATGTTTAGTGGGGGATGATGTAAGTTTTTGTTGGGAGACTGCTACAGTAATACAGTCAACAGGTGTTGAGCTTGGAACAAGGTGATGGCAGTGATGATGGAGAGAAAAGACTTGAGATACATTTTGGAAGTTGAAGCAACTATTCTTATTGATTGGATGTGGAGTAGGAGGTGATAGGGAAGGGAGAGAGAAGAAAAAGGACAACTCAAAGATGACTCAGTTTCTAGCTTGAGAGTTTGATCAATTTGGATCCTATTTATTGACATAGGGAATACTATGGGAAACTGGTTTAGGAGCGAAAAGTGTTCTATAACAGACAAGTTAAGCTTGTGACATTTATGAAATCTCCAAATGGAAATAAGTAGGTAGTTGAAGAAAATGAGTCTTAAACTCAGAGCAAAGGGTAGAGATATTAATTCGTGATCATCACCGTAGCCATTGCATTTAAATATATTGGTCTAGATGAGCCCACCTGGGAATAGGGTGTAGAGAAGAAAGGAAAGCCTAGAATCAAAACTTGAGAAACATTTCCATTTAGAGATGGAGTATATTTGAAAGAAAATGAGGGAAAAAATGGCCAGTGGGGAAGAAGAAAAACCCATAGAGAAGAGTAGTATGTGAAATCAACAGAGAAAACTATTTCAAGAAGTCAAGCTGAGAAAATTAGATGTTAATAGAGGTGCTCATTGGATTTGGCTACATGGGGATGGGCTGCTTGACCTTAGCAACTGCAATTTCAGTGAAGCAATAGGGGTGGAAAATAAGATTCTAGAGCACTGGTCTTCAGGTGTGGTTCCCAGAGTAGCAACATCAGCAACACACAGGAGTTTGTTAAAAGTGCAGATTCTCTGCTCCCCCCACCCCAGATCATTGACTCTGGGGGCAGTGTTCAGAAATCCATAACAAGTCTTCCAGGTGATTCTAATGTATGTTTTATTATGTTACATCATGTCATGTCATGTAATGTATGTGAACCCTTTGTTCTACAGGTTGAGTTTTAAAAGGGCATCAAGGGATTGTATCAAGAATGTGTAAACATCAGCAACACACAGGAGTTTGTTAAAAGTGCAGATTCTCTGCTCCCCCCACCCCAGATCATTGACTCTGGGGGCAGTGTTCAGAAATCCATAACAAGTCTTCCAGGTGATTCTAATGTATGTTTTATTATGTTACATCATGTCATGTCATGTAATGTATGTGAACCCTTTGTTCTACAGGTTGAGTTTTAAAAGGGCATCAAGGGATTGTATAAAGAATGTGTAAACATCTAAAAAATGTAACTTTAAAAATATTTCAGTTACTCTGAATGGATTCTGGCACATAAACACCTTCATAAAAATGGCATGAATTCCTGAATTTATTCTTTAATCAGATAACTTTATCCTTTTTGAGCATTTGTTTAGTTACTAAAAGATTTAAAATTCCATTGGCCAACGTTGTGTACTGCTCCTAGATGTTGTTGAAGAAATGATGACAGTATGACATTAGAAGAGATTAAATATACTAGAAAGCCAAAGTAAAGTTTTAAGATGATACCAAAAATGAGGAAAGCGTAATGAAGAGAGAGAGCAGTTGGAGAAGAGACATATGAAATATCCCAGGACTCATCAAATAGAAGCATTGGATACATATAATCAAAAGCTATATCAATATGGTTGCTCGGTGGGCAGAAGATGTGTATTACAACTGTGAGCACTGTGATAAGTTCACCTACCGGTCTCAATCAGTGCATGCCTCACATACCACGTGAATATAAATTTGCCTTTCATTTTTTTACTTAAATTCAATTAGCCAACGTATAGTACATCATTAGTTTCAGAGGTAGTGTTCAATGATTCATCAGTTGCATTTAATACCCAGTGCTTTCATTTTCAAAAGCATTTCCTATTTCTTTTTCACTAACCATCATTTTGTTTCAGGGATACATTCTTTTTTTTTTTTAAA
>NW_023180521.1:0-2327 GCF_002007445.2 Ailuropoda melanoleuca | reverse complement strand
GTTTATATGAGTTTTGTTCTGTTTGTTCATTTATGTTTTTGGACTGCACAAATAAGTGAAATTATATGGTAGTTGTCTTCTTCTGACTTATTTCACTTATCATAAGACCTTAAAGGTCTATCCATGTGATTGCGAATAGCAAGATTTCATTTTTTATGGCTGTGTAGTATTCCATTATAGAAAAAATTGTGATTTTGTACAGTGGCAGGTGTTAACTAAACTTATTGTGGTGATTATTTCTCAATGAGTGCAAATATTGAATCAATATGCTGTATACTTAAGATTAATATGTTATATATTACACTTTATTAAAAAATATGTCAAGTATGAAGTATCCATCATGAGTAAAAGATGAGTCACAGAGGCAAACATTGACTGTTACCATTCTAGCCTGGGTGAGGAGAAAAAGAATATTCATCAATGGGCTTCAAATATTTATATTCCATTAACAAGATGATTGTTAGTAATATGTTAGTAAACATGCTATCCTCATACCACCAAATATAAGATCCATCTATGTTTGGCCTTATAAAATGCTCTCAAAACAACCGTCTATTGAAACAGTTTGCTATTGTTTTCCATTATGGCTCTGCCTACAGGGAGAGAAAAAGTCGCTAATACCAACTCAAAGATTCCCTTTTTACGAGTTGTATATGTTTTTGACTAAATCGTTGTTCTAATTTTATAGATCAATTTTAGGAGCTTGATTAAGTTGTTTCACAGGTGAGAGATGGATCTATTCTGGATGTAATTATACAATCAGTTTTCTGACCCTGCCAATATGAGGGTCAGATCCTGTTCCATGGTAAATTCATGAATATATGAGCACCATAATGAGAGGCCTCTTGAAGGACAACCTCTGGCCATTCCCAGGAGACATAGCATTCAGCATAGCATTGACGTTTACTATTCAAGATCAGCATTTGCTTTAATTTTTAAATTCTAGCATGTATTCAGAATCAACTATAGAAAAAATAGTGACAATAATCCACATCAACACACATGGAAAGGGCTTAAAGATTTTTTTGATGACAAGATAAATAGTAACACACAACATGAAAGAGAAAAAAATATTTCACTTTTAAGAACATTAGTAGAATTGATATATACGGATAAAAGAATATAATAGATTTTATGTTTTTAATACTTGTATCATAGTATGTAGTTCTAGTAAAATATCTTAAGAAAGACAGTAAATGAAATCATGTTAAGAATGGGGCAGTTAGAATGGTAAGAGAAATTTAACATATATATTTAAAATATATTGTTATAAAAGCTTAAATACATGCAATTGTGTAAGGAATAAGACAATATACATGTGTATACCCATCACTGTTTAATTTGCATTGCTAATACTGCTGGAGTCCCTTCCATGATCTAGTTCCTTTAGTTCCTTCACAGAAATTTGTTTTATCCAAATTTTATGTTTATGATTCTGATTCATCTTCCATAACCTTGCTCGATACATATACATTTTAAGGATACAATAATGTTATTTTGTGTGTTTCTAAACTTTAAAGAAGTCGAGCCCATGATGTATATCCTCAGCAACTTATTTTATTCTAAGAAAAATTACATTTGTAAAATGCATAAGTGTTAATATGTTCTGTGTTATTTTATTCATATTCACTTCTGTGCAGTATCTCATTATATGAATATATAATGAATATATAAATATAATCTATTATTCTCTGTCAGAGATATATATGTAGGTTCCCCCACACACTTTTTTTTTTATTACAAACAAAGCTACAAACACTTGTGTACGTGTATTCTGTGTAATTTAAGTTTCTCTAGTGTATACACAGAAACAGAATGGCTTGCTCATAGATTATACACATCTTTGACTTCACTACATTTTAAGTATCTTCTAATGTGTATTTATAGTAGGTACTCTAACCACAAATACATATGGTTACTGTTTGACATTCTCACCAACACTTGATATTATATTCTCTGTCATTGTAAGTAGTGGTTTGAATTTGTAATTATATTATTACTAATGGGGTTGAATATCTTAAAAATGTCTTTTATAATTTTGGGGGAAGTAGACAGAGTAGGAGGATTTTAATCTCACCATGGATACAACTAGGTAACAACTACATTAGTGTAAAAATGACTTGAAGACTGGCAGAACAGACTCTCCACAGCTAAATGTAGAGAAAAGGCCACATCAAAGAGGGTAGGAAGGATGGAGACATGGCCTGGAGCCACACAGACCTTTAAAACTATCCACAGGAGGGAGAGACGTGAAGCCGCTAGATGAGAGAAAGGCAGACTCTCATGTTAGGTACCCCAGGCACAAGGGACACATCCAAGGAAGACAA
>NW_023180520.1:0-1432 GCF_002007445.2 Ailuropoda melanoleuca | reverse complement strand
ATCCCATAACGCCGGGATCACGCCCTGAGCCGAAGGCAGGCGCCTAACCGCTGTGCCACCCAGGCGCCCCAATAACTTTCTTTTTTTTAAAGATTTTATTTATTTTTGACAGAGAGAGGGAGAACAGAAGCAAGAAGAGCGTNAGAGGGAGAACAGAAGCAAGAAGAGCAGCAGCAGAGGGAGAGGGAGAAACAGACTCCCTGCTGAGCGAGGAGCCTGATGTGGGGCTCAATCCCAGGACCCTGAGATCATGACCTGAGCCAAGGCAGACGCTTAACCATCTGAGCCACCCAGCTGCCCCCAAAATCAATAATTTTCTATATAAAATTGTTGCCAATTCAAAAATATGATAGAAAATTATCGTATTCTTAATGGTAACTAATAGCAAAATACCTACAATGAACTTAGTAAAAAATGTGGGAGACCCATTGATTACTCAACAAATACTGAGTATCTATTATGTGTCAGGGTCTCTATTTGGTGCCTGGAATATAAATGTGAGTGAAGTGGATAGAGCGTGTGCTGCTGTGGACCTATACAAATAAAACTAAGAAACTACTGAGAGATATAAGTCAAGGCTTTTTCCAGACACCATACTTTGATACTGAATGGAAAGATCAAAAGTTGACAAGATNTCAAAGGTTGACAAGAAATCAATTGTCCATTCAATAATTTATAGGATTAATGAAATCCCAATTTATAAAAATCACAATAGGATTGTTTTTGAAAATTGGCAAAATGATTCTAAAGTTTGGAAGAATAAAACTTGATAATGACAAAAAATAATTTAAAACAAAAGTACATATAAAGTTGTTTCATTAAATTTCAAAATAAATGATGAAGCTATAGTGATTAAAATAGTACAGTACTCTCTTACAACCCATAATAAAAGACAACTCAATTAAAAACAAGCAGAGGGTTTGAACAGACACTTCTCCAAATAAATATAGNAATATACAAATGGCCATTAAGCACATCAAATGAAACGTGCACATGAAACATGCCCAACATCGTTAGCTCTCAGAAAAACACAAATCAAAACACCTTGGATGACTAGAATTTTTAAAAAGACAGATAACAGTAAGTGTGGACATAGATGTGGAGAAACTGGACCCCTCACACACTGTCAGGTGTCATATAAAATGGCGCAGCTGCTTTGGAAAACAATCTGGCAGTTCCTTGAACGATTACACAGAGAGTATGTAGACACTCAGCAATCCCACTCCTAGAAACGAAAACATCTGTTTACACAAAAACTTGTACGCGAGTGTTTAGAGCAGCATTATTCAAAATAGCCAAAAAATGGAAACAACTCAGATCTCCATCAACTGATGAGTGGGTCAATAAAAGATGGTATATCCAGACAATGGAGTACTCTTCAGCCACTATAAAGAAACCGTATACTCATGGCTACAACATAGATGAAAGATGA
>NW_023180519.1:0-1885 GCF_002007445.2 Ailuropoda melanoleuca | reverse complement strand
CTGTTTAAAAAATCAATTTCTTCCTGTTTCAGTCTTGGTAGTTTATAGGTTTCCAGGAAGTCCTCCATCTCGTCCAGATTGCTTAATTTATCGACATAAAGCTGTTGAANTCCTTTTTGAGGGGGTCTTTGCCTGGTTTGGGGATCAAGGTAATATTAGCCTCATAGAATGAGTTTGGTAGCTTTCCTTCTGTTTCTATTTTTTGAAATAGCTTTAGGAGAATAGGTATTATTTCTTCTTTGAATGTTTGGTAGAATTCCCCAGGAAAACCATCCGGGCCTGGAGTTTTGTTTTTTGGAAGATTGTTTATCACTGAATCTCTTCATAATTAATTGGCCTGTTTAAAAAATCAATTTCTTCCTGTTTCAGTCTTGGTAGTTTATAGGTTTCCAGGAAGTCCTCCATCTCGTCCAGATTGCTTAATTTATCGACATAAAGCTGTTGAAAAAAGTTTCTAATAATCCTTCCAATTTCATTGTTGTTGGTTGTGACCTCTCCTTTTTCATTCATAATTTTATTAATTTGGGTCCTTTCTTTATTCTTTTGGATAAGTCTTGCCAGTGGTCTGTCAATTTTATTAATTCTCTCAAAGAACCAGCTTCTGGTTCTGTTGATCTGCTCTACTTACTCCTGGTTTCTAGTTCATTGATTTCTTTTTTCTTTTTTTAAAGATTTTATTGATTATTTGACAGAGAGACAGCCAGCGAGAGAGGGAACACAAGCAGGGGGAGTGGGAGAGGAAGAAGCAGGCTCCCAGCGGAGGAGCCTGATGTGGGGCTTGATCCCAGAATGCTGGGATCACGCCCTGAGCCGAAGGCAGACGCTTAATGACTGCGCTACCCAGGCGCCCCCATTGATTTCTGCTCTAATCTTGGTCAACTGCTTCCTCGTGCATGGATTAGGCCTGTCCCTCTGTTGCTGACCCAGCTTCTTAAGGTGAGAATATAAAAACTGCATTTTAGATTTTTATATTCTTTTGAGTGAGGCTTGGATGGCTATGTATTTCCCCCTTAGGACTGCCTTTGCAGTATCCCATAGGTTTTGGACCGTTGTGTATTCATTCTCGTTGGTCTCCATAAATTGTTTAATTTGTTTTTNTTAAATTGATTTTTGATATCCTGGTTTATCGAATCATTCCTGAGCAGGAAGGTTCTTAGTCTCCAAGTGTTTGAGTTTCTTCCAAATTTTTCCTTGTGGTTGAGTTCCAATTTCAAAGTGTCCTGGTCTGAGAATATGCAGGGAATAATTTCAGTTTTTTGGTATTGGTTGAGACCTGTTTTGTGTCCCAGAACATGGTCTATTCTTGAGAATGTTCCATGGGCATTAGAGTAGAATGAGTATTCTTTGGTTCTGGGGTGTAGTGTTCTATATATATCTATGAGGTCCCACTCGTCGAGTATGGCATTCAAAGCCCTTGTTTCTTTGTTGATTTTTTGCATGGGTGCCCTATCTATTTCTGATAGTGGGGTGTTGAGGTCCCCTACTATTACTGTGTTCTTATCTATATGTCTCTTTATTTTGGTTAAGAGTTGGCTTGTGTATCTTGCTGCTCCCCTGTTGGGGGCATATATATTAATAATTGTCATATCCACTTGTTGAATACTTCCTTTAAGAATAATATAGTGCCCTTNAGTGCCCTTCTGTGTCTCTAACTATAGTCTTTAGTTTAAAATCCAATCTGTCTGATATGAGAATTGCTACCCCAGCTTTCTTTTTAGGTCCATTGGCGTGAAAGATGCTATTCCATCCCTTTACTTTCAGTCTGAATGTATGTTTAGGTTTAAAATGAGTCTCTTGTAGGGAGCAAATGGATAGGTCATGTCTTTTTACCCAATCTGCAACCCTGTGGCGTTTTATGGGAGCATTTAGGCCATTTACATTGAGA
>NW_023180518.1:0-1484 GCF_002007445.2 Ailuropoda melanoleuca | reverse complement strand
GTAGTGAGCCATGAACTATGTGGGTTACCTCTTTTAGTCCTCACAACAATCGTTTATTCCCATTTTACAAGAAAGAGAACTGAAGCTCAAGGATGAGACCTACTGTCATCGAAAAAGATGAATCTCCGGAACTGTGGCGTTTCAAGAAGAAAGGAGTCTACAAAAAACCCTTGCAAACATTTGAAATTAACTGTCCCCTTCATTTCAGGCCAAGCACTGACAGTGTGAAAGCCACACGTACAAAGCAGTTCCTTCCATTGAATTCCAGATATTTTGGAGGGGCAGCACCTGGTAAAGCACGCAGGTAACACGCTGGCATTGAGAAAACTTCCCTGGATTATCCACTTAAGAATTATCACCGGAAGATGGCGGAGGAGTAGGGGACCCCTTTTTCAGCCGGTCCCCTGAGTTGAGCTGGATAGGTACCAGACCAGCAGGAATATCCACGGAATCAGCCTGAGACGCAGGAAGATACATCTGGATCTCTACAAATGAACATCTCCAGCGCTGAGTATCGAGGTACGAAGCGGGGAGCCGTGAAACCGCGCACAGATATCGGAAGCTAAACAGAAGGGGGAGGGAGCCGCCGTGTCAGGGCGCCGGGAAGCGGTAGCCACCTGCAAGGGGGAGTGGACAGACCGCGGACCCGCACGCTTGAGACAGCAGGCTGAGAAGGGAGCTCCGGGAGCGCACGCGGGATGGCTGGCGGTTGGCAGGCCACCTGCACGGGGGAGCAGGCGGACTCGCGGACGGCACCCGTGAGACAGCAGACTTAGAACGCAAGCTCTAGGAGCGCGCGCGGGGCGGCTGGCGGCGGGCGGGGTTGGAAACACAAAGGACAGAGACGTGCCGGCCCTGGAAGTGAGGGCTGGGACGCCGGGTGTGGGGCGCACAGCCCGGGATGCTGCAGGGTTGAGCAGCACCAACAGAAACAGAGTTAAAGTGGCCAGAACATCAGTGGAGAACGATCCGCGATCCCTCTGTTCTGAGACAGAGGCTGAATTTCAGCCGCTGCTGCTCTCTCAGAAGAGGCATAGCAAACCGCCAGGGAAAGCCGCCAGAGAACAAAAGCCCGGAAATACCGGCTCACAGGGTGCCCATCCCCATCCCCCCTCGCAAGGGACACAGAGACTCTACCCAAACAGGGTTTTCTGAGTACCTGCAGGCAGGCCCCTCCCCCAGAAGGCAGGCTGAAAAATCAAGAAGCCCACAACCCGGAGCGCCTGAGTGGCGCAGTCACCAAGCACCTGTCTTCGGATTAGGGTGTGATCACAACGCTCCGTAAGNTGAGACAGAGGCTGAATTTCAGCCGCTGCTGCTCTGACTCTCAGAAGAGGCATAGCAAACCGCCAGGGAAAGCCGCCAGAGATCAAAAGCCCGGAAATACCGGATCACAGGGTGCCCATCCCCATTCCCCCTCACAGGGGACACGGAGACTCTACCCAAACAGGGTTTTCTGAGTACCGGCAGGCAGGCCCCTCCCC
>NW_023180517.1:0-1830 GCF_002007445.2 Ailuropoda melanoleuca | reverse complement strand
GTCGTAACAGCTCTGGATTAGATATTTTGGAAGGAGTGAGACAAAAGAAGAAATCATGCTTGTCCTTGCTCATTTGGAAAGAAAAGTTCAATAGATAAGGCACCTGACAGAGAGCAAACTACCTGCGGTTAACTCCCACCTCTGTTCTGTCACTAAGAAGCAAACTGAGCTTAGCAAGTTACCCCCACAGCTCAGGACCTCAGTTTGTTATCTGTAAAATTAGGGCAGCAGACTGATACCTAAAGAATAGTAGGGATTAGAAAATCATTGAGCCAGATGGCTTTCACCAGTAACTAGAGCTGGAAGGCAAAATACCATGTTTTGGTTTGGTTTTGTAACTATAGAGAGCCCCATCCCTTCTCATGGTGCAAATGGTGGAAGAATCCGTGCAAAGTTAGGTTACAACAGGAGGTCGTTTCCCAAAACCACAGGTTTTGTCCTGCTGCCATGCTTCAGCCATCTCTATCACCTATAAGGCTGGGAAAGCATCTCAAAGCTGGCATACTATCTTCAGTCTAATGCGTGAGACTGGGTATTTATTGTGTTAGATTTTCACCTGAACTAGAGATCTGGAGTTGGACGAGAGTTGATCTGTTTCTTAACTAGTACACACGCAGCTTTAAGGACATAAAGCACACGATCTTATACATTTTATTTACTTTCTAGTATTTTATATAATCTATATGAAGGCATAGATTTATTTTTATTTTTAATTTTAGAGGGATAAACATAGGTAACTAAACCACTGGATTCACTGTAGATGCTTCTTTCAAAGATGTCTGAGCATAGATCAGTTACACACAGTCAGTTCTGGGTAACTGAAAACCTAATGACTGAAATCATGAGGACATTTGTTGTTCACCCAACAAGATGTCTGGAGGTGGGTGATTCCAGGTGTCAGGGCCTGGATTTCTATCTGTGCCATTTTCTTGCTTTCATCGTTGTAAAATGGCCACCATAGCTCCAGATATCAACTCTCTACATGACTGTAACCACAGGAAGGAAGCAGGGAAGCAGAATAGACCCTGCCCTGTGTACTGCTTTCTGTTTATTAGAATGAAAATCATCTTTCCAGAAGCCTTCCCCACAGACTTCCCTTTTATTTCAGCAGCAGAGGAAGCTGACAAAGAAAATAGCCATTGTTGTTTTCAGCTTTTACTTCGGAAGGTATACAAGGGAAAGGAAGATTGGGCATGTCCGTGGATGGCCTGCCTGAGTGATTGCCAGAATCCGTCTCTTTGGCCACTCACCATCTCTAGACATCATTCCTCCCCAATAACCACTGTGGGTGGAATGCTTCACCCATTTTCGATGGGAGAACAAATGTGATGAATTACCCAGTTACCGTAGCTAGCACCAAAGCTTGAATCTCTGGGTGGTTGGTAAACCTCTCCATCATGTCTCAATGTAGATTCTTAAAGTGCAACAGCCTATAACTAAAAGACAATGTAGCCGCTTCAAACACAAAGACGTAGAAGGAAGAAGATGCCTTCAGTACAATCTTGCGTTTGGAAAAGGGCGTAATGGGAAATATACACTAGTCCCTGGTTTTTAGCACATACTCAGTCCTGCTGATCTTTAATGGTAAGAATGAGAGGGGATTCAATTTCTTCGTTAGCCTATCTGGCAGCCTGTGATACAGAGCAAGGAGATAAGGACATGAGGCGAGGAACGTAACACAAGGCGAGGAAGGCCTGTGTTGTAGATCTAACACCAGTGAGAGAAAGTGGTGAAGTAGGATTGGGCAAGAAAGGCCTCCGACTCCGCTACAGATCTGATAAAGTCTTTGCTAACTCAATAGAGAGCTTCGGAGCAAAGAAATAGCCAGCC
>NW_023180516.1:0-1098 GCF_002007445.2 Ailuropoda melanoleuca | reverse complement strand
AATATTTTTTAAAGGATTTTATTTATTTATTTGACAGAGAGAGAAAGTGAGAGAACACAAGCAGGTGCGGGAGCGGGGCNGCGGGGGGCAACAGGCAGAGGGAGAAGCAGACTGCCCGCTGAGCAGGGAGCCCCATGCGGAGCTTGATCCCAGGACCCTGAGATCATTACCTGAGCGGAAGGCAGATGCTTCACTGACTGAGCCACCCCGGTGCCCCCAGGGAACAGTATTTAGACTTGTTACAGGCGATGGTCTTACTTTCTTTTCTATTCCACTTTTAAAATATGGTGGTCTTGGGGTGCCCGGCTCCCTCAGTCCCATGAGTGCACAACTCTTGATCTCAGGGTCACGGGCTCCAGCCCTACCTTGTGTGTAGAGATTACAAACAAACAAAAAACTTAAAAAAAAAATGTCTGTCTCAAAGCTGTAAAACTGATTTTGTGGTCCACCAGTGAGTTAAGACCTACTGTTTGAAAAACACTGTCCTTCAGGATTTTGGTTGATCTCAAGACCTTTTCTTTTTTCTTCTCATTTTATAAAGTCAGAAATCGAGGCTCCAAAAAAAAGTGACTTCTTTACATTTACCCACCTCATGAATGTTGGATGGAGGACCTCAACTTGAAATTCTATCTTTACGTCCAGTATTCTACTGAATACAAAATTTCACTAGAAGATTCAAAAATAAGAAACAAGAAAACCCAAATAGGAGCCTGCCAGAAGAGAGACACAGGCATGAAAAGACAAAGGAGGAGCATTTAATAGAATTCTGACTGCAGCCAGGGCATCCGACAGTCATTTCTGGGGCACCTTCTCTGTGCCAGGTGGGAAGCAGGAGCCCGGGATTCAGAGGTGGACAAGACACTATCTCCACCTTGGAATGAGCTCCATNATCAGAGCCTGGCTAGTGCCCTAGGAAGCACAGCTGGAGGCCAGAGAAAGGAATTCTGTTTGAACTAGAGGGGCTGGGGAGGGGACACCCGTGATTGAAGGCTTGGTGAGGGGTGCAGAGGGTGGGGGGGGGTGGTTATATGGCTGAATGTCTTGGGCATAGAGGATACTGGGCATAGACGATACTAGGAGAGCAGAAGGTGGAGAACA
>NW_023180515.1:14179-14448 GCF_002007445.2 Ailuropoda melanoleuca | reverse complement strand
AACTTGAGCCCGCCAAGTGGGCCTATCTACGCCTTTCCTTTTTTCCCATCCAAACATTACTGGCACATCAGCAGACACCCCGACATGAACAATCATGGTTAAATTCAATCATCTTTGATATTTTGCTGATTTGCAGTCACACGAAACGCAGCTGTGTACAGAATTTTCTATTCTATTGTTTTAATGTATCATTTTTCCATTTCCTTCAGCAGTTTGTTTTGGCTTGCTTGACAGCTCGTCAGGCTCCAGATACACATGGAAACTCACTG
>NW_023180515.1:7453-8738 GCF_002007445.2 Ailuropoda melanoleuca | reverse complement strand
GGGGTCTATGATGTCGACGCCACTCCAGAGCTGTTTGGCATCGAAAGGCAGGAAGGAAGGGAGCTTAAGAGTCATTTAGAATAAGGAAGGATTTTCTTTCCATTTTTTTTTCATAACGAGAGACTTGAGCATTTACATAGTAAAAGTCAGCAAGAGAGATTGAAGATAGAAAAATCAAAGAAGTTAATCCTCAGCAGGGGGTCTGCTTAAGATCTCTCTCCCTCAGCCCTTGCCCTGCTCTCTCTCTCTTTCAAATAAATAAACAAATCTTAAAAAGAAAAAGTAACTGTACATGGACTCACGGGTTCCAAAGCTAAAACCACTCACTACTGGCCTCATTTGTAAACTCCTACGGTGCTTTTTATCACCCTAAAGCCGCTGTGACCTAATCACAGCCCACAAACCCCATAAGTACTTCCCTTAACTTGCCCCGTGGAGGCGTGACTGAGATACTGTCCAGCTGGTGCTGCCCCCCGGCTCAGCGAGTTTATGAAACCCAGATTTGTGTGATCCACGGAGTTCCCTGGTGATCCCTCTGGGGGACTGCAACCGTAAGAAAACTCAGGATTCCCAGCGGAGAGGGGAGGTGCCCAGCTAAGGTCCAGAGAGCACAAGGGTCTGGATCTCAGGGCTCTAAGCTCTGCTGAGGTCTGAAGTGCTGAGCGACCTGGGGGACGGGGGACTGCCTTGTGCTCCCTGAACCTCCATGATCTGTGTGTGAAGCTCTGTGAAAACACAGGAGCCAGAAATATTCGGCGCTGAGACCGCCTGCCTATAATACACTCACTTTCTTGGAGCAAATACATTCTTTGCACCATTTGAAACTGCTTGGCCCCGTCCATGGCTAGGAGGCAGTAGGAGGAATTAAAGTGAAAGGTGACAGCAGACTGAGCAGGGGATGGACACGTGAAGATAGAGAAAAAGGGACATTTTGAGACATACTTAGGAAATGTCATTGATGGGACCGAGTGGAAAGAGGTGACACTCAGGCTACCATATGGGAGTTCGGAAAACCAAAGATAGAAAACCAGAAATCGGGGGTTCTCAGAAGAAGGGATCATTGGCTAAGGGGAGGCCCCCACAGCTTCTGCCTAAGTTCCTGCCGGTCTCCATCGGATATTGCCTTGCAAAAAAAGCCAGGGCTGCTGGCTTTTCAAATTTCAAGAGAAACTAAAAGGCTAGATTTTTAGGTGAAAATGTTTCCACTTTGAATATTGACTACTAGTTCAATTTTTAAAAATACTGAGCAGGCCAACAGAGCAATGAAGTAGGCAGCTGGGCAGAG
>NW_023180515.1:0-710 GCF_002007445.2 Ailuropoda melanoleuca | reverse complement strand
GAGGGGAGGGTGAGATGGTGGGGGGGCTGGGCTGGGGGAGACGAGGAGCAGCAGAATGGCCAGGCATTCTAGCCCAAGCCAGGGAACTGGGCAGGTGTGCAAAGAAAAGGGCACTAATTGGAGAGATGTCAACAGGTACAATTGGTAGACCCGGTGGTTGATTGTGCTGAGGACAGGAAGGAGTCAAGGGCGACGCCGGGGTTGCAGGGCTGGGGGCTCGGGAAACTGGAACTCATGCCTTGTTCTGTTCTGTGGGTTCAGAATTACAAAAAGATTGTTCTTCTGCAGGAAGACGAAGAGCTCTGATGTGCACACGTAGGGTCACAGACGTCTGTAGCCATCTGTACCTCAATAAGAAACTCTGGGTGGAGAGATGATGTCATGGCCATCATGCGTTGGTGGTTAAGCGAGACCATGAGAGGAGGCAGGCGTCTTCGTGTGCGTGGTGCTGAGAGCCTAGGGGCCCCTTACCCAAACACCAACATGTAAGGGGACAAACAGACCACAAAGAGACTGGAACAGAGAAGACCAAGGAGGAAAAGTGTGGCCTTGTGAAGGCCCCAGGAAGAAGATGTAGCAGCAACAGATGGCGGGCCTGGAATGGGGCTGAATCCTGGAGGAGAAGGACGAAGAGCGTCCTCTGGAAGAGTCCGACGCTGGTCCCTTGGCAGGAAGGATCCCAGGGGAGGGTGAGAGCAGAGAAAGGAAGG
>NW_023180514.1:0-1120 GCF_002007445.2 Ailuropoda melanoleuca | reverse complement strand
AATGCACTATATACAGAAAAAGTTTTCTTTCCCCGGTAGTTGAATCATTACCACTTGCAGTGAAAGCAACATCTTGATGTTTTGGGGCTCCCATGAAGCCTAATGCTGCCAGTGTATACTGAGTTGTTCACACCTGCCTTAGGCGTAAGGAGCCCAAGTTCCTGTATTTACACCTGGGTGGCCCAGACATTTGCTGAAGGACATTTCCATAAACTGCAATCTCAAACTAAGATCAAAATATCCTTGGCCTAAGGCTAAAGGCCTCAGCTACACAGCAGCAGAAACTAAATGCTCAGTTATCCCAGCTTCAATCATAAGAACATGCTATCAAATTTTCCTGCCCTGATAAAGGATTATTATAATCCCCACATTCCTCTCCATATCTCTCAATATCTCTAGCCTAAATGAACAGAAATGGGGATTTATTTTAACCAATAAAAAAAATATTCCTATTTTCCTGGCTAAGATCTGAAAAATTGAGATATTTAGAAAATTAAATTTCAGTGAATTGAAGACCAAAACAGCACTTTATTGACAAAAGCTAGGTTCAAAAATGTGGCTTTAAGTCTAATTGCTAAGGGACCTGCTAATATTGTGCATTCTAGTTAAGTTGACTTATCTTCTCAGACTGGAATATGATGGGCAAATTTATGATTTTCCTTATGGTAGCTTATTCCAGTAAAATTTCAATAGGCAGACCGGAATGTGGACTTTTGTGGTTAACAATTCTTAAAGCAGGAAGGAAGGAAAAAGAAAAGGGATGAACAATGTTTGTCCATTCTTTTTCCAGAATCACTCATAACATTTGTTACTCTTTCTTTGCTGCTAGGAGTAAGGGGTCTGAGAGATGCCAGAACTTAATTCTGATAGTAGTGCCTCCCTAATGGAAATAGAGACCAGAGTATAACAACCTATAGTGTGACACACTTATATCCAGGAACACATTGTTTCCTTCCAAGGATAACTGTGAGGGATATGTGTCTCACATTTGCCTTGACCGGCAACACAAAATCCCATTTTATTACACTCAAATGTCATATCTGTTTAAAACACACACACACAAAACACACACACAAAAAAACTAAAACCACATTTTTTAGAGTAATTTTGGGACAGTAAA
>NW_023180513.1:0-612 GCF_002007445.2 Ailuropoda melanoleuca | reverse complement strand
AAAGCCAGCAGTGAAGGGTCTATTAGTTCAGGACTTGAGGTTGGACCTGGTGAGGGAAGCTTGGTGTTTTTGCCACTTACTAATTACAGGAGCTCATTTCATCAGTCAGCATACCTGCAATTGATTCCAGGTGATGTTATTTCTATCCCTAGGAAGCTATTACCCACAAAGGATATCCAACAATTTGAGTNCAGAGTAATGATAACATCTTTGGTCTCAGGTTCTCATTGGAGGTCGATTAGCCAGTCAATTGGATGATACAGAAGAGAGTATAAAGGTCATAAGCTTATTTGTAGACACTATGGAAACTAGTGTGCATAAAAATCAGCTGGAATGTTTATTGCAATGCACTTTCCCTCGTGCCAATTCTACAAATAGTGATTTAGCAGATAAGTTTGGAACCTCAGTAGGTGAATTTAAAACATACACTTTTAATATTAGAACAGCTTTTTTTTTTTTTAAAGATTTTATTTATTTATTTGACAGAGAGAGAGGCAGCGAGAGAGGGAACATAAGCAGGGGCAGTGGCAAAGGGAGAAGCAGGCTTCCCCCCGAACAGATAACCCCATGAGGGGCTCCATCCCAGAACGCTGGGATCCTGACCTGAGCCGA
>NW_023180512.1:0-991 GCF_002007445.2 Ailuropoda melanoleuca | reverse complement strand
TATAACAGAATACCATAGAATGAACAGCTTAAAAACAAACATTATTTCACACAGTTCTGGAGGCTGGGAAGACCAAGATCCAGGTATTGGCAGATTTGGTTCTTGGTGAAGTCTCCTTTTGTAGCTTAAAGACAGCCACCTTCTTTTCTCACTGTACCTACACATGGCAGAGAAAGTTCTGATACTTCTTCCTTTACTTACAAGAGTACTAATCCTATCATTGGGACTCCACCCTCATGACAACCCAAAGGCCCCATACCTCCCAATTTCATCACACTGGGAGTTCGGACTTCAATATATGAATTTTGAGGAGACACTAAGTCAGTAAGAGAGATCTCCTTCATTTACTCTATGCAGAGGCAAGGAAATCTCACCCTTTATTCTCCTTGTAAGATTGAGAACAGAAAGCAATCTTTTTACATTTATTTATTTACTTAGTAATCTCTACAACCAATGTGGGGCTTGAACTCACAACCCCAAGATCAAGAGCTGTATGCTCCTCTGACTAAGCCAGACAGGTGCCCAGAGAACAGAAGACAAATTTATAGTCAAGACATTTTAATTCTAGGAGCTTGGGTTAGACTAAAATTATTTTTGGAGATTACTCTACACTGTATCTCATACAGATCAACTAATTCAAGGAAGATTTATCTCTCTCCATTCTTAATGCAATTATAACCAAGCTCTCAAATTAAAATGTGTAAGAATATGGATGATAGTTCAAGAACTTAATGCTCGAGTGAGATTGTCTTCATTGAGCTTTGCAAAGTAATAATGGGGCCAGACAATGTACGTAAGTGACCACACAGAAAGTTCATGTTGAGTCATGGTTCACATCAGTCTCTGACTTCTTTCCTAAAATCCCAGCCAGAAGGTTGTGGAAGTTACTTCTTGTGGTGGTGGTTGTCGTCGTCGTCACTACCGTTGTTTCCTTGTGGTGAGATATATTTTGTATCTCTTAGAAACTGGAAGAAAAACTAACTGGTGTCAA
>NW_023180511.1:0-826 GCF_002007445.2 Ailuropoda melanoleuca | reverse complement strand
CAGAAAACCCTGTTTGGGTAGAGTCTCCATGTCCCTTGTGAGGGGGGATGGGGATGGGCACCCTGTGAGCCGGTATTTCCGGGCTTTTGTTCTCTGGCGGCTTTCCCTGGCGGTTTGCTATGCCTCTTCTGAGAGAGCAGCAGCGGCTGAAATTCAGCCTCTGTCTCAGAACAGAGGGATCGCGGATCGTTCTCCACTGATGTTCTGGCCACTTTAACTCTGTTTCTGTTGGTGCTGCTCAACCCTGCAGCATCCCGGGCTGTGCGCCCCACACCCGGCGTCCCAGCCCTCACTTCCAGGGCCGGCGCGTCTCTGTCCTTTGTGTTTCCAACCCCGCCAGCCACCAGTCGCCAGCCGCCCCGCGCGGGCTCCTGGAGCTCGCCGTCTCAGTCTGGTGTCTCACGGGTGCTGACCGCGAGTCCGCCTGCTCCCCCATGCAGGTGGCCCTCCAGCCGCCAGCCGCCCCGCGGACGCTCCCGGAGCTCCCGGTCTCAGCCTCGATCCAGTGAGCACACCGGAGCTCCGGAGCTCCGTGAGATGCTTGGTGGCGCACGCTCCCAGCTCACGGACTCAGTCTGCTGTTTCCAGAGTGCGGGTCCGTGGTCCGCCCGCTCTCTGGTGCAGGTGGCCCGCCAGCCGCCCTGCACGTGCGCTCCTGGAGCTCGCGTTCTAAGTCTGCCNCCCGCTCGCTGGTGCAGGTGGCCCGCCAGCCGCCCTGCACGTGCGCTCCTGGAGCTCGCGTTCTAAGTCTGCCATCTCGTGGGTGCCGTCCGCGAGTCTGCCTGCTCCCCCGTGCGGTGGCCCGCCAACCGCCAGCCGTCCCGCG
>NW_023180510.1:0-916 GCF_002007445.2 Ailuropoda melanoleuca | reverse complement strand
ACCACCAGCAACGCCATCCTAAAATCTCAAAAGCCTATCTTTGCGAAGCAAATATGGCTGACAGCAAAGGCGAGGGAGGCCTGAAGAAGAGGTGTCATGGTACGGTGCTCAGTTACCAATGGCAGCCATTCGTCTCCTCATCCCACTGCACACAGTTCCTAAACTGCAATAGTCTGACATGATTTTTTGACTTAATGGTGGTATGAAAGCAATACGTATTCGTATTAACCATACTTCGAGTTTTGATCTTTTCCCGGGTTAGTGATAATGGAATACGATATTCTTTGATGATACTGGGCAGAGAGAGAAAGTTGCAGCTCCCAGTCAGCTAGGCAATTACGAGGGTAACGACCTTCACAGTTGAAACCATTCGTATCCATACAACCACNTCGTATCCATACAACCATTCTGTTTTTCATGTTCTGTACAGTATTCAGTTGATCGTGATATGTAACCCCTAATTATAAAATAGGGTTTGTGTTAGATGATTTTACCCAATTGTAGGCTAATGAAAGTGCTCTGAGCACATTTAAGATAGGCTAAGGTATGATGTTCATTTTCAACCTAGGGTATTTTCAACTTAGAATGGGTTTATCAGGACATGAGCCCATCATAAGTTGAGAGTGGTCTGTATTGATCTGTATTGATCTATGATCAGCCCTTTTACCTCTCCACTGATGAGAATAGCCTGGGGGCTGATCTGTGTGCTGTATGGTTCATGCTGTCTTTCTCATGAGGTGCTAGGAAACCTGGGTTTATTTTATAGTAATTTCTCAAATTATAAAGATTACATTTTTGAAGAAAAATTGTGGTCTCAAAGGAGATACAATTTATCGAAACTTCCAAAACAAACCACGTTTTATGGACATTAAAATTCTCCATGTTGTCAAAAATCTATTCAGGAAAACCTACCTGC
>NW_023180509.1:550-759 GCF_002007445.2 Ailuropoda melanoleuca | reverse complement strand
TGCTGTTCGCTGGAGGCGTTTTCCTGGACGCTCTGCTTTACTAACAATGAGAAGGGCGCTGAGTCCTCGAATATCCTGAATCTTTTCGTTCATGTTCCCTTACGACAGATGATGATCGTTGATATTTCCATGCACTGTGTGGGGTCTCAGAGACCACAATGGGGCACTCTCCTCAGGCTTCCGCGACCACTTTCCCTCATGTTTCCCTA
>NW_023180509.1:0-188 GCF_002007445.2 Ailuropoda melanoleuca | reverse complement strand
GTTCGCTGGATGTGTTTTCCTGGACGCTCTGCTTTATTACCAATGAGAAGGGCGCTGAGTCCTCGAAAATCCTGAAGGTTTTCGTTCATGTTCCCTTTGTCACGAGAGATGATGATGGTTGATATTTCCCTGCAGTGTGTGGGGTCTCAGAGACCACTATGGGGCACTCTCGTCAGGCTTCCGTGACC
>NW_023180508.1:0-2510 GCF_002007445.2 Ailuropoda melanoleuca | reverse complement strand
AGCCTTGAGGCATTGACAGGAATTGACTTTGGCTAGGTTTTGGTTTGCTTACAAAGGCTCTAATGCCACCTTAGTCTAATGGCCTCTTTGATTCTTTCAGCAGATGTTTTGTATGTTTCAGTGCAGATTCTGCTTGGTCGCTTTATATAATACATGGTATTGCCTATCTTATCATTCGTGAATGCAGATGGTTCTGAGTTCTCCACGTATCTGGTCCCAGGAGTTTGGAGAAGGGAATTTAGTGTGCCCCATTACTCAATAAACATTTTTTACATACTGTATCTTTATGTGCTAGAACTTATTTTTGTCATGGGATGATTTTGCAAAAATAGAATTGTGTTAGCAAAGGTTATGCTTATTTTATATTTTAATAAACACTGCCAGGCTAACCCTCCAGAAGCTGTCATGATGTAACCAGCCAAGTGCATAGGAGACACTGGTCTCTAACTAACCTCACCAGCCCTGGGTGTAATACTGTAATCAAAGTTCCATTTGTACTCTGTGCTCATGTTAGTCACTGTGCTGTTCCCTTTGAGGGAGTCTCTGTTCTGCTGCATTGTCACTTCTGCTTAAGGCAAAACATTTGTGATGCGCCGGGAACCATGGTAGGCACCTGGGCAGTAAAAGGAATGAGATAAGATTGCTTTTAAGCTCAGGGTCCAGTGTGTAGGACAGATGCTGTTAGCAGTGCACGTGAGGAGAGCTGTATAGATGAAGATCCAGCAAAGGGAGGATCAGAGTGTGGGGACAAATGAGGGGACAGCATTAGGGAAGCCTTCACAGAACTANAGAACTGACCTTGGAAGGGTGGGGAGCAGTTTCAGAGGCATGGTGGAGGCATAAGCCATGGAAGTGTGAAGATGCATCATATACTTGGGGAACCATGAGGCTAGCGTTTAGGCTGCCTGGCAGGTGTCAGGAGATGACATGGAAAGAGAAGGTGAGGCCCCCTGAGAAGGGTCTGCGTGGCTGAGACTTCTGTACAGTGCAGCAGCTTGTGCAGGTGTCAGGACAGAGCAGGGGTGAGAGGTGGAGACAGGAAGTGAGGAGGTTGTTGCTGTAGTTAGGGCAGAATAGGGAAGGTCTGACTCTGTGAGGCTGGAGCTAACCAACACAGAGGTGGGCTTAAGTAGTATTTCACAGAAGCTGTGGGGAGAAAGGGACTGAGTTACTCAGAGATTTCTAGTTGGGCAGACAGTGAGAGAGACCATAAAGAGAGCAGGTTGAGGGAGGAATTCAGCAGAAGAGGGAGTGGAGGACGTCAGCTGTGTGCATGTTGAGTTTGAAGTTCTCGCAGAACATCCCGGAAGTACGGACGGTGGAGGCTTTGTTCTTGCAACTCAGAAGTAATTCCAGAGACAGAGTATAGACTGAAGAGTTCTGAGCATGTAAATAATAGTTGACCAACTCAAGTAAAAGTAAAGCTGAGAAAGTAAGCCAGGTGTCAGCCTGACTCTAACTTTCATGATTTTTGAGCTAATGGGTACTAGAATCTGTCTGCTTTCAAGATTTTATTGGCAAATTCATATCATTCCATTTTTATTTTCCATGCCTGTGTTATTTCAATAAGGTGAAATTTATTATCAGATNAGAAGAGGGAGTGGAGGACGTCAGCTGTGTGCATGGTGAGTTTGAAGTTCTCACAGAACATCCCGGAAGTACAGACGGTGGAGGCTTTGTTCTTGCAACTCAGGAGGAATTCCAGAGACAGAGTGTAGACTGAAGAGTTCTGAGCATGTAAATAATAGTTGACCAACTCAAGTAAAAGTAAAGCTGAGAAAGTAAGCCAGGTGTCAGCCTGACTCTAACTTTCATGATTTTTGAGCTAATGGGTACTAGAATCTGTCTGCTTTCAAGATTTTATTGGCAAATTCCTATCATTCCATTTTTATTTTCCATGCCTGTGTTATTTCAATAAGATGAAATTTATTATCAGATTTAAATTCTGTAAGATCATAGGAGAACTCCTGTTTTTCGTTTTTCATATTAACTCACTATTCTGGCCAGAATTTAGTTTCTCGATCTAAGAGCTAACGCAGAGCTACAGGGAATAAACCCTTTGTTCTTCCGGATAGAGTTGAATAAACTGATTTTAAGTGATCAGCAATTTGCTGAGAGGAGAAGTGAGGAGAAACCACCATCCCGGAGACACAAAGTTAGAGTCTCCAAACTTGGAGTTAGCAAAGGTCAGCAGTAGTTGCAGCCTCTTGGTCGGTTTTGACCTCATCTCCTCACCTCGGCTCCAGGTGCACCTGCTCTGAGGCAGCGGTGATTCCAGGGCCAGATGGCCAGGGAATCAGCCCTTTGTCACCCTTTTAATCTGTTAATTTTAGAACTTATGGTTAAGCATTTATAGTATTTTCTCCCAGAGTAAACGGAAAGGTAAAAATTCCCTAGGTAAATCCCATATGCCTACTAAGTACAACCAGTTCTAGTTTTAGTTTGTGATGTTTTCTAGTACAGGATGTGTCTCTGGAGGAGAAGCTTACAGGGCAGCCGTCCTTCCCACC
>NW_023180507.1:0-648 GCF_002007445.2 Ailuropoda melanoleuca | reverse complement strand
TGCTTGCTTCACAGCTCTGGTAATCTGACATGGCTTCTGGAGTCTGCTCAAGTCTGATTTCTTCATGTGTTACACACCAATATAATGTGTGCATTCCTGACACTACTTTCCATCCTTGCTTCTTTTCTTCTAAAATACCTATAACTGTCTGCTTCCCTGCTCCCTGCCATCTCGCCCTTAGAGCATNAGAGCATTTCATTTGGTTCTCCCAGAAGTCCTTCTAGTTAGTTCAAATTGTTGTTCAATACTCATTTCACATATTAAGAACCTGGGTCCCATACAGGGAATTTCTGGAGTGATGAAAATGTTCTATGTCCTGCTAGAGTTATGGGTTACACTTGGACCTTCATTTGTCATAATTGATGAAACTGTACACTTAAGGGGGTGCTTGGGTGACTCAGTCAGTTAAGCATCTGCCTTAGGCTCAGGTCATGATCCCAGGGACCTAGGATCCAGCCATGCATTGGGCTCTCTGCTCAGCAGGGAGTCTGCTTCTCCCTCTGCCCCTCCCCACCTCATGCTTGCACTGTCTTTCTCCCTCTCTGAAATAAATAAATAAATATCTTTAAAAAAAATAAAAAAAAACCAAACTGTACACTTAAGACCTGTGTATTTCACTATGTGTAAATCATAGCTCATTAAAAAAAA
>NW_023180506.1:0-3281 GCF_002007445.2 Ailuropoda melanoleuca | reverse complement strand
CCAACAATTGTTGTTTCTTGCCTTGTCTGTCTTTGCCATTCTAACTGGTGTAAGGTGGTATCTCAGTGCGGATTTGATTTGAATTTCCCTGATGGCTAATGATTTTGAACGTTTTTTTCATGCGTCTGTTAGCCATTTCTNGTCTGTTAGCCATTTGTATGTCTTCATTGGAAAAGTGTCTGTTCATATCTTCTGCCCATTTTTGTAATTTCAGCCTGATTAGATTTTAGCTCTATTACTGTGAGAAAAAAAAAAAAAAAGCTCTGCAAGAAATATTAAAGGGGATCCTTTAATCAAAGAGAGATCCCAAAAGTAACATAGACCAGAAAGAGACAATATACAGAAAGAGTGACTGTACAGGTGATACAATGGCAATAAATTCATATATTTCAATAGTTACTCCGAATGTAAATGGGCAAAATGTTCCAATCAAAAGAAACAGGGTGTCAGATTGAAAAAAGAAAAAAAAAGACCCATAAATATGTTGTCTAAAGGAGACTCATTTTACAACCTAAGACACCTCCAGATTCAGTTAGGGAGGGGAAAACAAGTTTTCATCCTAATGGACCTCCAAAGAAAGCTGGGGTAGCAATCCTCATATCAGACAAATTAGATTTTAAACCAAAGACTATAATAAGAGATGAAGAGGGACACTGTATCATATTTAAAGTGTCTATAAAACAAGATCTATCAATTGTAATATGTATGCCCCTAACTTGGGAGCAGCCAATTATGTACTTTATTTTTTTTAAATAAAGAAACACATTGATAATAATACAATAATAGTAGGGGAATTTAACACCCCATATCACATCAATGAAGAGATCATCTAAGCGGAAGATCAACAAGAAAACAAGGGCTTTGAATGACACACTGGGCCAGGTAGACTTCACAGATATATTCAGAGAATTTCATCCTAAAGCCAAAGAATANGGAAGATCAACAAGAAAACAAGGGCTTTGAATGACACACTGGGCCAGGTAGACTTCACAGATATATTCAGAGCATTTCATCCTAATTCACCNAAAGAATACACATTCTTCTCAAGTGCACATGGATCAGAATAGATCACATACTGGGTCATAAATCAGGTCTCTACTGGTACCAAAAGATTGGGAATAGATCACATACTGGGTCATAAATCAGGTCTCTACTGGTACCAAAAGATTGGGATTGTTCCCTGCATATTTTCAGACCACAGTGCTTTGAAATTTGAACTCACGAGTTCTAACACTCGTAGGATAAAGAGCATCATATTAAGAATGTATGGGCCATGGGCTACCTGGGTGGCTCAGATCATGACCCCAGAGTCCTGGGATTGAGCCTGGCATTGGGCTCCCTGCTCAGTGGGGAGTCTGCATCTCCCTGGCCCCTCCCCCTGCTCATGATCTCTGTCACTCACTCACACACTCTCTCTCTAAAATAAATAAATAAAATCTTTTTTAAAAAGAATGAATGGATCAACCAGTAAATAAAAGAGTAATTTAAAAAATTAATGGAAGCCACAGAGAATGAAAATGTAACAGTTCAGAACCTTTGAGATGCAGCAAAAGCAACACAGATCTTTCTCAAGAAACAAGAAAAGACACAAATACAAAAGCTAACCTTACACCTAAAGGAGCTGGAAGAAGAACAACAAATAAAGCCTAAGCCCAGCCATAGAACATAAATAATAAAGATTACAGCAGAAATCAGTGAAATAAAAACCAAAAGATTAGTAGAACAGATTAAAGAAACTAGGAGCTTATTCTCTGAAAGAATTAATAAAACCAATAAACACTTAGCCAAACTTATCAAAAAGAAAAGGGAAAGGACACAAATAAAATCACAACTGAAGAGGAGAGATAGTAACCAACACCAAAGAAATGCAAACAAATACAAGAACATATTATGAGCAAATATACAACAAATTTTGCAAACTGGAAGCAATGGATGTTTCTTTGAAATGTATAAACTAGGGGCGCCTGGGTGGCTCAGATGGTTAAGCATCTGCCTTCAGCTCAGTTCATGATCCCATGGTCCTGGGATCAACCCCACATTGGGCTCCCTGCTCAAAGGGGAGCCTGCTTCTCTCTCTCCTTCTACTGATCCCCCTGCATGTGCTCTCTTGCTCTCTCTGTCAAATAAAAATAAATAAAATCTGAAAGAAAGAAAGAAAGAAAGAAAGAAAGAAAGAAAGAAAGAAAGAAAAGAAAAGAAAGAAAGAAAGAAAGAAAGAAAGAAAGAAAGAAAGAAAGAAAGAAACTACCCAAACTGAAGCAGAAAGAAATAGAAAACCTGAACACAGCTATAACCAGCAAGGAAATTGAAGCAGTAATCAAAAAAACTCCCAACAAACAAGAGTCCAGGGCCAGACTGCTTCCCAGTGGAAATCTGCCAAACATTTAAAGAAGAAATAATACCTATTCTTCTGAAGCTGTTAGAAAAGAAAAGAAAAGTAAAAAGAAAAAAAGAAAAGAAAAGAAAAGAAAAATAAGGAAACATTTTTTATAATTATTTTTTATTATATTATGTTAGTCACCATACAGTACATCCCCAGTGTTTGATGTAAAGTTCCAGATTCATTACTTGCGTATAACACCAGTGCTCCATGCAATATGTGCCCTCCTTAATACCCAGAAGGAAAACTTTCAAACTCATCCTATGAGGCCAGATACCTGATGAACATGGATGCCAAAATTCTCATCAAGATACTAGCTAATAGGATCCAACAGCACATTAAAAGGATTATTCACCATGACCAAGTGGGATTTATTCCTGGGCTGCAACAGTGGTTCAACAACGGCAATCAATCAACATGATAGATCACATTAATAAAGGAAAAAAACAAGAAACGTATGATGCCCTCAACTGATGCAGAAACTCTCCACAGTACAGGAATAAAGGGAATATACCTCAATATCATAAAACCATCTACAAAAAGCCCACGGTGAATATCATTCTCAATGGGGAAAATATGAAAGCTTTCCCCCTAATGTCAGAAACATGACAGAGATTTCCACTCTCAACACTGCTGTTCAACATAGGACTAGAAGTCCTCACTTCAGCAGTCAGACAACAAAAATAAATGAAACCAAATTGACAAAGAAGAAATCAAATTCCCACTCTTCCTAGATGACAAGTTACTTTTTATATGGAAAACCCAAAACACTCCACCCTAAAATTTTTGGATCTCATACAGGAATTTAGCAGCATGGCAGGTCATAAAACCAATGCACAGAAATCAGTTGCATTTCTATACACTAACAATGAGACAGAAGAAAGAGAAATTAAGGAGTTGA
>NW_023180505.1:0-1446 GCF_002007445.2 Ailuropoda melanoleuca | reverse complement strand
TCAGCCAAGTATGTACAGAGTGTTGATTTCCCCAAAGTAAAAAGGTTCTGAATGTCCTTAATATTGTCCAAATATAAAGAAATACCTGGTTTCCAGTGTGACTATTTCATCATTAAAAAGTAAAACCTGTACTCCCAGGAGAGAGAGAAAGAGGCAGACAGACAGGGAACACCCCTACAAATAAGTAGACTTCTTTAGATCGGCTTGCACCTGATTCTTTGAGATGGATCTCAAAAGTGTCAGTAGCCAGGAAGGACGCTTATATTGAGGCAGAATCATCCTGCACAAATACCTCCAGTCAAAATAGACTCTATTCCATTTCTTTTGCGTCTTCAAAGGAGGACATTTCTTGGTAGTCTTGATTGGAATTATTCCCCCTCTACCCAATCTGCATCTCATAAATCAGTTCAGCTTTCTCACCCTACCTCATCTCTGGGCTCCTGCATAAATTAACTGGTCTTGCATTTCCCCCCTCCACCTGCTCATGGCCACTGTCTGTGAGAACCTAGTGTTATTGGCCCCAGTGGACGTCATCTAGTTAAGAGTCAGCTGCTGGTCAGCATCCAGACAGCTGCCAGATATACCGAGTGCCCACGACTGGGGGTGTTTTACATTCATGACAAGATGGCCTCTGTCTTTTGTGCAATTGATCCCCATGATCAACCGTAGTGCTGACAGCTACTGCTCTCTCTCAGACAGTGGCTATTCACAGACAGTGTATGTTTCCTACCAGCACACATTTTCGTGACCTCAGCTATGAGGGCTGAGGATGAAAATGTATTAGATATCAGGGGCTACTTTCTAGAGAGTTTTGTTTGCACAAAATTCAAGCTGGGTGTGAGTATCAATTGCATCATGAATGTCTTTTCTCCTGAAATACTTATAACTCTAGTTTTTGTAAAATGAGATGTGTTTCTTTGTTTTGGTGTCCATATCTAAGAATTTTGTATTCTTTTAGAATGCAGGGGACCCTGGATGGTTCAATCAGTTAAACATCTACCTTAGGCTTGGGTCATGATCCCAGGGTCCTGGGATTGAGCCCTGTCCAGCTCCCCACTCCAAGGGCAGTCTGCTTCCCCCTTTCCTTCTACCCATTCCCCTGCTCATGCTCTTTCTCTCTTTCAAATAAATAAATGCAACCTTTTATTTAAATGTTTTCTCTCTTTAAAAAGTTAAATTTTATAGTTGCTATTGACTGATTTAGTTACAATACCAAGAAATGGGAACATGAATTCCTTTCACTGGCTTTTTGGAGATAGGTGTTCAAGTAACTAAAGCCTCCCAGATATCCTCAAAATATACAGGATCACCTGATTATGCAAATTTTTATGTACTTCAGAAATCTGACATTTTGGATTGTGATTCAGAAGCAAGCTGAGCATTGAAAGAAAACATCAATGTTTTCAGAAACCAAACAATAACTATAATTTATTTTTGTTGGAATAA
>NW_023180504.1:0-3708 GCF_002007445.2 Ailuropoda melanoleuca | reverse complement strand
CCTCTCCCACTCCCCCTGCTTGTGTTCCCTCTCTCGCTGGCTGTCTCTCTCTGTCAAATAAATTTTTAAAAATCTTTAAAAAAATTTTTCGGAAACCGCCTAACATTCAATAATCAGGGAATGATTACAAAATTTTGATGCACTCATGTGATGGACTATTTTGCTGCCAGAAAGATAATTTCATATATCTATAATAATGGTTGATGTCTTTCATGAATAAAAACTTCTGTAATTCAAGAAAAAGTTAAATACTCCTTGTGGAAATAATAGGCAAATGATATAAGTAGGAAACTTACAAAGAAAGAAAACAATGGCTAATAAAAATATTTCAAAAATTAAATCACTAATTGTCATATAAATTTATATTTAAAAAACTACAAACTGGCATTCTTTACTATGAAAACGGCAAAGATTTTTAATAGTGATACCCAGTCATGATTTATGCAAGTACCGAATCACAGTATTGTATACCCAAAACTAATAAAACACTGTATGTTAACTACAATGGAATTAAAATAAAAACTAAGAAAAAAGTGATACCTAGTGATGCCAGGATCGTAGAGGGCCTTTCTGTAAAACATCAGTATGTATCAAAAGCTTCAAAATGTGCAAAAAAAAAAAAATCATAGCTTAATTAAGACTTCTTAAAATTTTCTTTGGAGGAACTTGTTTCCACTCAATGGTAGCTAGATGGTGAATGAAAGGTAAAAAGGAAGTATGGGCATATTGCTATCTGAAAAAAGTCAGTCTGAAAAGGCTACGTAATGTATGATTCCACTTCTATGACATTCTGGGAAAGGCAAAACTAAAATCTGTAAACAGATTAAGGGGCTCAGGAAGGGTTGAACAGGTATAATACTGAAGATACTTTAGGGTGGTGAAGCTCTCCTGCATTATGCCGTAATGAATCATTATATGTAATTAATACATGACATTATGCATTTGTCAAAACCCATAGAACTTTACAGCATAAAGAGTGAACCTTACTGAATGCAAATTTAAAAAAAATCATTAAGGAGGTTGGGGAATCCCAGAATGGAATACAGAGTATGACAAAAGAATCCAACTGTGTTACAAATATATGAAATATCCTCATTGAAAGGGTGGGAGGAGAAAGGTGCTGACCTGAGTAGCTTTGGAAATGAGTGGAATCTATAGATTAGAGTGAAAAGAAACTGTATACGGTGCAGAGCTCATAATAAACACTTTGTTCCTATTGATACAGTTGTTTCTTCTGGGATATAGGTTAACAATTCTGCAATTTTTATACATGTACACTAAGGTTGAACAATTAAGCAAATGAATGATGGATGATTTGAGCTGGATTTCTCACTGTTGGAGTGACTGACAGACAGACAAGGAAGCAGGCTGGAATGTTCTATGAACTAATGGATTTGAGTTGGAGACATCAGTATAAACTCATGTTTATCTTCATATAGATACAAATCACTACATAAAGAAGTATTTGTAGATATATGCCAAAACACAAGTTAGTATACACACATATTTCCTTACCCTGATAGCTAAGAGGGCCTAGAAGCAACCACACCCCAATTAGCAATGAGCATACTTAGTGCCCAGATCTCAGTTTCTAAAACCATTCGTCAGTAAAAGAAACCAGACCCATTAGAGAAATGGCAGATTCTAGGACTGGAGAAAGGAATATACAAAGTATATTCCAAAAAGCCTGAAGCTTTTTGTAGTGCCAGAAAGTAAGAAAGTGCTCAAAAACAAAAAACAAAAAGCCAACAAAACAAAACACACCTAAAAACAAAAACAAAAACCAAAAGGAACATAGTAGCCAAATGAAAGAGCTCCCAATGCTATTCTCATTACATCCTATCAAGGATACTATGCTGTCAACATGACTCATTGTTGATATTGACCTCATCATCTGGCTGAGGTAGTGTTTGTCAAGTTTCTACACTGTATGATGTAATTACCTCTTCATCTTCCTGCCACAGTCTCATAACCCGTCTAAGCTTGAGGAAAGTATCAGACAAATCCAAGTTGAAAGACATTCTACAAAACACTTGACCAGTACTCCTCCAAAGGGTTAAGGTCATCAAAAGCAATGAAAGTTTGAGAAACTGTCACAGCTAAGAGAAGCCGGAGAAGACACGACAACTAAATATCCTGGAATGGGAAAAGGACACTATGTCATCAGAATTACCTGCTGAAGGAAATCTGAAAACTTATGGATTTAAGTTAATAATAATATATCAATATAGGTTCATTAATCGTAACAAGTATACCATACTCATATAAGATGTTAATAATAGGGGAGACTAAGTATGGGTTATATGAGGTATACCATCTTTACTGTTTTTCTACAAACATAAAAACCTTTTTAATAGAATGTTTATTAAAACAATGATAGCCAATAAAAAAAAATAGCTTTGAAACTGGGAAAAAATTAAAAGGACCTGTGGCTTATAGCAAAAAAATACACAACACAGGTCTCTTTCGAGGAAGGATTTGCTTTCCAGCCACTGGGAGTACAGTTAGCAGTCTCAACTATCAGCTCCTTCAGAGTCTGCCTCAACTGTAGAGAGATGCCCCTCATAAGGTCACCGCTTCCAGAAGAAGCCCATCTAGTGACTGAGCAAGGTGTGTGTAAGGGCATGGCCATCTCTGCCCAAAGATGGACAACTCTGACAAGTAATATTTGCTCTAGAATTCCTCCCTGGGTTGGCTGAGTCTCCAGTATTTGCTCTAGACCCCCCTACTTTGTTGGGTCTCTATTATGGTTCAGATTCTCCCTGCACCCAATCCTGAGTCATCCTACTTCTTTTCACAAGTTTTATCTCTAATAAACTGCTTGTACCCCATACTCCATTTTAGCATCTGCTCCCAGGTCACTATCTGCCAATCATGGGCCTCCTCATTTAACAGAAGAATTTTTCTTAGCATTAAAAATAGTTTCTCTCTGAGCCTAAACTGGGTCCCCAACTTATGCTTAAATATTGAAACATATTTACTTAATGCCTTCTCCGTTATCATTTAAAGAAGTCTGTAGACGTGAAATGGAAAGAGTATTTCCATTTTTCTTTTAGGGGCTGAATATGTCTGTGCCTTGGGATTTTGGTGGGATCCGTGAAGGTACGTGTACCTAGTCACCGAGGTAAGGGATGGGCACACAATCTCAAACAGGCCAACCAGGCTTTTACCTAGGCATTCGAATCTCAAGCAGAGTGACAGAAAGTTGGGAAATGGAGCTGAAACCCACCATTGGTGACGCCTAAAGAGATGCTTCCTCTCCTCTGTGAGCTGCCCCAGACCCTTGTAATGAATATTGTTTTTGCTAACTTTAGCCAGAGTTTCTTTCGCTTGAACTAAAAACAAAACAAAAGCAACCACAAAAAATATGACCCTAATTCCTACATTTTTACTTTATAACCTTAATACCTAGCACCCCATCACCATTGTGGTGACCGCTGGTAGCTACACCTGATGGTGAGCGGTGCTTACCGTAGAGAAGTAGAATCACTGTGTTGTGTGCCTGAAACCAATGTAACGTTGTGTGTCAACTCTACTCACACAAAAAATAAAAATTAAAAAAAGGCTATTTGTTTTTTTTTAAAGATTTTATTTATTTATTTGACAGAGAGAGACAGCCAGTGAGAGAGGGAATACGAGCAGGGGGAGTGGGAGAGGAAGAAGCAGGCTCATAGCAGAAGAGCCTGATGTGGGGCTCTATCCCAGAAT
>NW_023180503.1:0-2680 GCF_002007445.2 Ailuropoda melanoleuca | reverse complement strand
CAGTTCATAATATAGTCTTGATTTTATCTTCAGTTTGCTCATCTAATAGAGTGAATTTTATTTTCCTTATTTTATAAAAGAAGAGACAAAATGAAGCATTAAATAACAGTTTTATCTTCTTGAATTCAAGTCCAAGCCGAGACTTAGGCCTCCCAGTCCCATGCTCTTTTGTGGAGATCCCCTGTCTGGGGAGCTATGGGCCTTTGCCAACACCCCCCCACCCCAAGTGATTTCCTCAGTGCAGAGTTAAGAAAAAGGAAAAGTGGGAATATGACTAGTTGCTTTCCGGGTGTGCAGAAATGTCTTAGGACATAGGGTAGCCAGAGGCGGAAAGACGAGTTGGCAGTCCTTGGCACTGCTGACCCCTGTCCCTGGTGAGTCTGGGACATCACTGGAGCAGCCAGACCCAAGAGGGCCTGAATTCTGTGCTGCATGGAGTTAGTGTGCATATTCTGAAATACTGACAGGAGGCAAATAAAAAGGAATTTGTGGCAGAACACGATGTTGCTTCATCTGTCTGACAAGACCTTCCCTGTGTCACAAGCTCACCAGGAACAGCACACAACTCTTAGTCACTTTGAGCGGCCCCTGGAAGCTGAGAGTTCACAAGGGGCTTGTACCCCGGCTGAGGCATAGGACCAAAGAAGATTCACGGGCTTTGGTTCTGGCTTTGGATTCTTCAGTGCTGCTGCGAAGTTACCAAAGACAGAGAGTTAAGGGTCACGTCGCTGGAGGAGGAAGTGGGCTTCTAGGTCAGCGCTGAGTAGAGAAAGAGGGCAGAAGCCCCAGTATTTCTCAGAGTGGGTTTTCCTCAGAGAAGCACAACCAGTCGGGTATAGATGAGGAGATTTATTATGGGGATTGGCTCACATGGTTATGGAGGCTGTGAAGTCTCACAATTTACCTTCCGCACACTGGAGAACCAGGGAAGCCAGGCGTGTAATTCAGTCCTGGTCTGAAGGGCCAAGAACCAGGAGCTCTGATGGCCAAGGGCAGGAAGAAGGATATCCCATATCAAGGAGAGAAAAAGAATGCGCCCTCTGCCTTTTTGTTCTATTTGGCCCCTCAACAAATTGGAGGGTGGATCTTTACTCAATCTACTGATTCAAATCTCTTCCTGAAACATCCGCATAGACACACGTCTTACCAGCTATCTGGGCAGACAGAGGGGTTTGTGGTCATCAGATCATAGAAGGCTTGTGTCTCAGATTAAGGAAATTCATCTGTTTCTAATTTTACCAGAGCATAAGAATCAGTAAAATTTCTTCGTAGTTCCTTTGAAAACATTACTGGCCATGTTTTGTTACTCGGTGGATTAGGAGAAGGAGAGTATCCTCCCCGTTAAAGCCATCCTGTCCATTGGCACCCTTATGACCATGTTCTCCAATAGGATAGGCTGGTTGTCTTGGGTTTTCCCAAGATGATGATGAGTCATGGTGTTTGCTACAGATGGACTTCCTATGTCACAAATACCTAGGGTAGCCTCATTCTACAGAGATTTTTTTTTCCCCTAAACCTTCGAATGGATCAGTCTGTTTATCTGATTTTGGTTTGCAAAGGGATACTGGCTTAACAAATTGCCTCATTAGTGGCTCCATAGTGGGAGCACTTATGAACATTGCTCTTTCATCCAGGTGCTGAGACAGCAAAGTTGTCACTGCATGATACAAGTCAGATATTAACAGTGGCATCCTTTGTTTTTATGAGAGATGAAACTGAACCGAAACGTTTCTCATGGTGTCGCTAGGTAATATATGATATCTGAAATCTTTCCATCTATCGGCAGATTCCCTCTTTCCACCTATTTGCATTCATAAATTTAAGTTATTCATGGTGAAAAGCTTCTGGGTGCAGAGTCTAGACCCAAGAATTTCTGTGTCTATTTTACTATATGTTGAATGTAGGTCTTTGACAAATCAACTTTACTGATTTCTGTCTTGGTTTTATTATTGGTAAAATGAAGAATTCTAAAAGAATTGAAAGTGAAGATACCCTTTATTTATTCACTCAGCAAACATTTATTCAGTGTTTTCTATAGCATGTTTATTACCAGGCACACCACTAATCCCTGGGAATACAAAGATGAGAAAATGACAGTTTTTTGCTCTCAAAATACTTAGTATGTAGTAGGAGAATAAAAAAATAAGTCCACACTGCTGTACGGTACATTTAGTGACATGATGGGATAAAGTTCAGGCCACAATGAGAATATGAACTTAAGGCATCAAAATATTGATGTTACTCACTGTCTCCCTGTATGAAGACACTCACTGGTAAGTGGGAATTCAGACTGCTAACTGGATTCTCTATCAGAACACTCCTCCACAACCCAACACCAATGTCATGAAGTAAAAATAAGTATGGTGGCTATATTAAAAGGGAGAGGAGAAAGGCTCCCTGGGTTTAAATCCTATGCTTACGCAGGGCACCTGGATGGCTCAGTCAGTTAGGCCACTGACTCTTGGTTTTGGCTCCGATCATGATTTCAGAGTTGTGAGATCGAGCCCCATATCTGGCTCCACGCTCAGTAGGGAGTCTGCTTGAGATTCTCTCTCCCTCTCCCTGTGCCCTCTCTCTCTCTTTCTCTATCACAATAAATAAATAAATCTTTTTAAAAAATCCTACACTTAGGCAAGTTCTTCTGCACCTTGTTTTCATACCTGTAAAATGGAGAAAAAAA
>NW_023180502.1:0-1786 GCF_002007445.2 Ailuropoda melanoleuca | reverse complement strand
GAGGTCACACATGCCCTGGACATAGCCGATCTCAATGTGCTGCCAGATGTAGCTACGAGAGAGACAAGGGGTCCAAGGATGGCACTCACGACCTGTCTCTCCAACCCGCTCGTCCTCTCCCTCCTCCCTGACGCAGTCTCCCACCCCTCACCTGGACCACTCACTCCTTCAGCTCCCACCTGCATCCCCTTCCCCCATCTGACACGCTTCAAATATCCTATTCTCAGGCACCACGATGGCCTTCCTAAAGCCCAACTCAAAGCATCACATGTTCACAGGCCCCCCACTATGACAAGACAACCCCTTCGCTGGGGGTGCACGGCATTCCCTGTCTCCTCCCCATCACAGCCCCACCACCTCCTGGTACTTCCTCCTCTCAGNCTATGACAAGACAACCCCTTCGCTGGGGGTACACGGCATTCCCTGTCTCCTCCCCATCACAGCCCCACCACCTCCTGGTACTTCCTCCCCTCTGGCACACATTCATGCCCCTGTGCTCTGAACTAGCGGTTCTGTGCCTGGAGTTCCCATCTGCCCCGTAATAATAAGAACTAATATTTACTGAGCATTTACTGTATACTCAGCCACTAAACATGTCTTACACCATGAAATTCTCAAAATAATCACATGAGAAAGGTATTATCATATCCCATTTTACAGATGAGGAAACTGAGGCCCAGAGACACAAGTGACATGCACAGAGTCATACACCTAATAATAAACGGCAGAGGCAGGATCTGAACCCAGGTGGCCTCACCACAGGATATGTATATGCCAAGTGGTTTCTTGAGTCTCTCCTAATTTTGCCAAAGGCCATCTTGAATGTCACCTCCTCTGTGAGGCCTTCCACGATTTCTCCCAAGGCCATAACCCAGAAAAAGTTGGTTTATCCTTCCTTCTTCCCCAGTACCTTTTCATTTTAATGTAATATACTATATTAAAGTCCATTATATTTGTATCTCCTCAACTCAATTTTGAGAGGCAATGATTGCTTAGGAGACTGTAAAATAGAATAGTTAAGGGATGGTACTTATAAATAAAAATGAGTTAGAACAGGGGTTGGCACACCTTTCCTGAGACGTCCGGATAATAATTATTTTCAGCTTTGCACGCCGTGCGTTCTCTGTCTCAACTACTCAACTCTGCAGAAGCAATCATAGAGACTATGCAAACAAATGGGCATGGCTGGGTTCTAATAAAGCTTTATTTACAAAAACGAGTGGTGGGCCAGATTTGGCCTGTGGACTATACTAGTATGGGAACCCCTGAGTTAGAGTAGCCTGGAGAGATGCCCAGGATGCATTATTAAGTGTATAAAGCAAGTTGTAGGAGAGTGTATTAATCCCATATAGATAAAATAAAAAAACATTAAAACACATACGCACTCATGTGATGTTATATAATAAACACCATCTACTATGTTATTTTACACATAAATATACACACGGCTTGGGGGGATGTTTACTCAGGTGTTAGCAGTAGTTTCTTCTAGGCGAGGGGGCATGATGACTGGAGAGGGAAGCGGCTTCTCTTTAGACCTTAGGAACTTGTGGTTTCGCTGGTTGATTGAGGTTTGTAATAAGCCTGAGTTACTTCCATACTTTAAGAAAGAAACTATTCAGTGTGCCGTGAAAAGTAAGGAGAGGCTCCAGGTCTTGGCTTAAGGAAACAAAGCACAAGATTCTGGAGCCCGAGAGACGTGAGTACGAGCTCCTGCTCAGCCAACTGCCCGCTGGGGGACGGGAGCAATGCGCTGGCCCTCACCCTCCATCTCCTCCCCTGTGGA
>NW_023180501.1:2156-2351 GCF_002007445.2 Ailuropoda melanoleuca | reverse complement strand
CTCCCTTACTCACGAGAGATGATGATCGTTGATATTTCCCTGGACTGTGTGGGGTCTCAGAATCCACTATGTGGCACTCTCGTTAGGCTTCTGCCAAAACTTTCCCTCATGTTGCCCTATTCACGAAGGGTGATGATAGTGCTAAGACGGTCCCTGTACGGTGTTGTTTCTGACAGACGTGTTTTGGGCCTTTTC
>NW_023180501.1:0-2120 GCF_002007445.2 Ailuropoda melanoleuca | reverse complement strand
TGGGGCACTCTCGTCAGGCTTCCGCGACCACTTTCCCTCATGTTTCCCTATTCACGAAGGGTGATGATAGTGCTAAGACGGTCCCTGTACGGTGTTGTTTCTGACAGACGTGTTTTGGGCCTTTTCGTTCCATTGCCACCAGCCGTTTTGACAGGATTTCACCAGGGAGCAAACATTTCGTTGGAAGCGGGTTTTGGCCGAATTGTCTTTCTCAGTGCTGTGTTCGTCGTGTTTCACTCACGGTACCAAAGCACCTTGATTCCTGTTCCACCTTCCATAAGGCCGTCGTGACTTCAAGGGCTTTCCACTCACACTTTGTTTCTTGGTTCTAAGGGCTGGATCCTCCCCAGGCCCCTACACCCAATGTGGAATCGGGGTCCCCAGGTGAAAAGGCTGCTGTTCGCTAGAGGTGTTTTCCTGGACGCTCTGCTTTATTACCATGAGATGGGCGCTGAGTCCTCGAAAATCCTGAACCTTTTCATTTATGCTCCTTACTCACGAGAGATGATGATCGTTGATATTTCCCTGGACTGTGTGGTGTCTCATACCACTATGGGGCACTCTCGTCAGGATTCCGCGACCTCTTTTCCTTATGTTTCCCTATTCACACGAAGGGTGATGATAGTGCTAAGACGGTCCCTGTACGGTGTTGTTTCTGACGGACGTGTTTTGGGCCTTTTCATTCCATTGCCGCCAGCAGTTTTGACAGGATTTCCCCAGGGAGCAAGCATTTCGTTGGAAGCGGGTTTTGGCCGAATTGTCTTTCTCAGTGCTGTGTTCGTCGTGTTTCACTCACGGTACCAAAGCACCTTGATTCCTGTTCCACCTTCCATAAGGCCGTCGTGACTTCAAGGGCTTTCCACTCACACTTTGTTTCTTGGTTCTAAGGGCTGGATCCTCCCCAGGCCCCTACACCCAATGTGGAATCGGGGTCCCCAGTGAAAATGCTGCTGTTCGCCAGAGGGGTTTTCGTGGATGCTCTGCTTTATTACCAATGAGAAGGGCGCTGAGTGCTCGAATNAAATCCTGAACCTTTTCATTCATGATACCTTACTCATGAGAGATGATGATCGTTGTTATATCCCTGGATTGTGTGGTGTCTCAGAGACCACTCTGTGGCACATTCGTCAGGCTTCCACGACCACTTTCCCTCATGTTTCCTATTCACGAAGGGTGATGATAGTGCTAAGACGGTCCCTGTACGGTGTTGTTTCTGACCGACGTGCTTTGGGCCTTTTCGTTCCATTGCCGCCAGCAGTTTTGACAGGATTTCCCCAGGGAGCAAGCATTTCGTTGGGAGCGGGTTATGGCCGAATTGTCTTTCTCAGTGCTGTATTCATCGTGTTTCACTCACGGTACCAAAGCACCTTGATTCCTGTTCCACCTTCAATAAGGCTGTCGTGACTTCAAGGGTTTTCCCCTCCCACTTTGTTTCTTGGTTTAAGGGCTGGATCCTCCCCAGGCCCCTACACCCAATGTGGAATCGGGGGCCCAGTGAAAAGGTTGCTGTTCGCTGGAGTTGTTTTCCTGGATGCTCTGCTTTATTACCAATGAGAAGGGCGCTGAGAACTCGCAAATCCTGAACCTTTTCATGCATGCTCCCTTACTCACGAGAGATGATGTTCGTTGATATTTCCTTGGACTGTGTGGGGTCTCTGAGACCACTATGAGGCACTCTCGTCAGCCTTCCGCGACAACTTTCCCTCATGTTTCCCTATTCATGAAGGGTGATGATAGTGCTAAGATGGTCCCTGTGCGGTCCCTGTTTCTGACGGACGTGTTTTGGGTCTTTTCGTTCCATTGCCGCCGGCAGTTTTGACAGAATTTCCCCAGGGAGCAAACATTTCGATGGAAGCGGGTTTTGGCTGAATTGTGTTTCTCAGTGCTGTGTTCATCGTGTTTCACTCACGGTATCAAAGNTGTGTTTCTCAGTGCTGTGTTCATCGTGTTTCACTCACGGTATCAAAGCACCTTGATTCCTGTTCCACCTTACATAAGGCCATCGTGACTTCAAGGGATTTCCCCTCACACTTTGTTTCTTTGTTCTATGGGCTGGATTCTCCCCAGGCCCCTACAACCAATGTGGAATCGGGGTCCCCAGTGAAAAGGCTGCTGTTCGC
>NW_023180500.1:0-1265 GCF_002007445.2 Ailuropoda melanoleuca | reverse complement strand
GAACTCCGGTGTGCTCACTGGATCCAGACTGAGACCGGGAGCTCCAGGAGCACGCGCGGGGTGGCTGGCGGCTGGCGGCTGACAGCTGGCGGGCCACCTGTACGGGGGAGCGGGGGACTCACGGTCGGCAATGTGAGACAGCAGACTGACACCGGGAGCTCTGGGAGCGCGCACGGGGCACTGGCAGCTGGCGGGGTTAGAAACACAAAGGACAGAGATGCGCCGGCCCTAGAAGTGAGGGCTGGGACGCTGGGTGTGGGGCGCACAGCCCAGGATGCTGCAGGGTTGAGCAGCACCAACAGAAACAGAGTTAAAGTGGCCAGAACATCAGTGGAGATCGGGTCGCAATACCTCTGTTCTGTGACAGAGGCTGAATTTCGGCCGCTGCTGCTCTGACTCTCAGATGAAGGACAGCAAACCCCAAGGAAAGCCGCCAGAGAACAAAAGCCTGGAAATAGCTGCTCACAGGGTGCCCATCCCCAGCCCCCTCGCAGGGGACACGGAGACTCTATGCAAACAGGGTTTCCTGAGTATCGGCACAGCAGGGCCCTCCCCCAGAAGGCAGGCTGAAAAATCAAGAACCCCACAACCTGGGGTGCCTGAGTGGTGCAGTCATTAAACGCCTCTCTTCGGATTAGGGCGTGATCACAGCGTTCCGGAAGTGAGTCCCTCGTCGGGCTTCTCCGCTGGGACTCTTCCTCTCCCACTCCCCTGCTTGGGTTCCCTTTCTTCTGACTGTCTGTCTCTCTCTTTCAAATAAATAAATAAAATCCCTAAGATCTCTATAAAACAAAGGCACATGGCCTGGGTCCCAGTCAATAATTTCGGCTCTGGACAACCCCGCAATTGCTCATCAGAATGAAGAGAAGGAGAAGCCCCCCCCCAGCAAAGAAAAGATAATGAGTCTGTGGCCTCTGCTACAGAAATAATAGATATGGATGTTTCCAAATTANAATTATCAGAAATGGAATTCAGAGCAACAATGGTCAAGATGATGAGTAGACTTGAAAAAAGTATTAACGAAAATGTTACTGAGAATATAGAATCCCTAAGGGCAGAAATAAGAGTGAATCTGACAGAAATTAAAAATTCTATGAGCCAAATGCAGTCAAAACTAGAGGCTCTGACGGCCAGGGTCACCGAGGCAGAAGAACGCATTAGCGAATTGGAGGATGCGTTAGTAGAAGAAAAAATGAAAATAGAAGCTGGTCTTAAAAAAATCCACGCCCACGAACGTAGATTACGGGAGATTACTGACTCTATGA
>NW_023180499.1:737-1079 GCF_002007445.2 Ailuropoda melanoleuca | reverse complement strand
CCACAGTGCTTGCACATGAACTTGGAGGCCGTAGAGGATGCGATACAGCTGCCCGAGGGTTGAACACTGTGAAATCCCACACAACAAAGGCTGAGCCAGCTATTGCCAACACGGAATGTCAGACCTTCTAGCGGTAGACACTGACATCGAGACTTCGATGTGCACCATTTCTCATGGTTACCAACTAACCACTTCATGACGAGTTGACTATATTTGTCCTTTTAATCCTGCCATGGTGGGCTGCTTGATCTCACAGAATAGACATGCTTTCTGGGTGTGGGATTGTCTTTCTACCTGCATTGCCTCAGCAGCACCACTCTCTGAAAGCTTATGGAGTGTTTC
>NW_023180499.1:0-588 GCF_002007445.2 Ailuropoda melanoleuca | reverse complement strand
GAGCATTCACACAGCTTGCAAAAGGCACATCTGAAGCATCAGCTCAAGCCGTATTCTATGGGATGGTATCCTCTTGGAGTCAATGTACACACTAAATCAAAGACCTTCATACGTGCTAGGACCACAATGGGAAGAGTACACAGGTCATGGGAGATATTGTGCTTTCTGTCCTAACAGTGACTCTGTGTGCTCACAGGTCCTGGTGGTGTACAGAGTGTGTACTTTTTCCAGCAAGATTTACATTTAATTATAAGCTGTGACTACTCTCTGGGGACTTTGGGCTCTTGGGCACAAGAACCAGGAAGCAAGAAGAAGGCACACCATATCAGCAGGTATAATTAACCCTAATCCTCAGGAAAAGTTAAGGCTGCAGGTACACAAATAAAATGCCAGTGATCTGAAGATCACTGTTAATAGTCAATATTCATGCCAAGCTCTTTCCGGGATTGGACACAGGTTTTTCAGGGCTATATTACAATTCTATTTCTCTCTGTCCAATCCTACTGCCTTGCCTTGTCTTTCACTAGCATTAAAGTTTTCATAAATACATTATGCCCCAAACACTGTCTCAGGGTCTATTTACAGAGA
>NW_023180498.1:0-622 GCF_002007445.2 Ailuropoda melanoleuca | reverse complement strand
TTCAAAATGAGTCTCTTGTAGACAGCAAATGGATGGGTCATTTCTTTTTATCCAGTCTGCAACCCTGTGGCTTTTTATGGGAGCATTCAATCCATTCACATTGAGACTGCATACTGAGAGATATGATTTTAATGATGCCATGTTGTCAGTAAAGTTNGCCATTTCTCTTTAAAGTCTTTGTATCGGTTGTGACTTGCTGCTCTGTATCACTCTTGGGGCCTTTTTACCTTTATAGAGCCCCCCTTAATATCTCCTGTAGGGCTGGTTTCGTGGTTACGAAATTGGTTAATGATTGGCGATTTTGGAACGTCTTTATTTCTCCATCAATTCTGAATGACAGCTTTGCTGGATAAAGGATCCTTGGCTGCATGTTTTTCTCTGAAAGAGCTTTAAAAATGCCCCCCCAAGCCTTTCTCTCATTCCAGGTCTCTGTAGACAGGTCTGACGTAATCCTGATACCTTTGCCTTGGTACGTGAGAAATTTCTTTGCCCTGGCCGCTTTCAATACTGTATCCTTGGATCTAACATTTGCAAATTGCACTATGACATGACGTGGTGTAGGTTGAGCTTGGATGGGGTCCTCTCTGCCTCTTGGACATGAATGTTTGTTTCCCTCGCTAGA
>NW_023180497.1:0-1055 GCF_002007445.2 Ailuropoda melanoleuca | reverse complement strand
GCTGACCGCGAGTCCGCCTGCTCCCCCGTGCAGGTGGCCCTCCAGCCGCCAGCCGCCAGCCGCCCCGTGCATGCTCCCAGAGCTCCCGGTCTCAGCCTCGATCCAGGGCGCACACCAGAGCTCCGGAGCTCCGTGAGATGCTTGGTGGCGCACGCTCCCGGCTCACGGACTCAGTCTGCTGTTTCCAGAGTGCGGGTCCATGGTCCGCCCGCTCCCCGGTGCAGGTGGCCCGCCAGCCGCCCTGCGCACGCGCTCCTGGAGCTCGCGTTCTAAGTCTGCTGTCTCACGGGTGCCGTCCACGAGTCCACCTGCTCCCCCGTGCAGGTGGCCCGCCAACCGCCAGCCGTCCCGCGTGCGCTCCCGGAGCTCCCTTCTCAGTCTGCTGTCTCAAGCATGCGGTCCATGGTCTGTCCGCTCCCCCGTGTAGGTGGCTACCGCTTCCCAGCGCCCTGACACGGTGGCTCCCTCCCCCTTCTGTTTAGCTTCCGATATCTGTGCGAGGTTTCACGGCTCCCCGCTTCGTACCTCGGGACTCAGCGCTGGAGATGTCCATTTGTAGAGATCCAGATGTATCTTCCTGCATCTCAGGCTGATTCCGTGGATGTTCCTGCTGGTCTGGTACCTATCCAGCTCAACTCAGGGGACCGGCTGAAAAAGGGGTCCCCTACTCCTCCGCCATCTTAACCTCCTCCTCTGTTGGATATTCTAATCCATGAACACAACCGATTTATTTAGAATTCCGTTTATTAAGAACTTTTTGTTTCTTTCTCAGTGTTGTGTACTTTCCATCACACATGTCCTGTACACGTTTTGTTATATTTACACCTAAGTATTTCTTTTTTGAGTAAATGTAAATGGTATTGTATTCTTAATTTTGTTGTCCATATAGTTATTCTAGTGCACAGGAAATTATTGATTTTTGTATGTTTATTTTGTAACTTACAACCTTGATGAACTCATGTATTAGTTTTAAAAAAATGGGTATTATACACAAATAATGAATCATGGAACATTACATCAAAAACTAAGGATGTACTGTATGGTGACTAATATAA
>NW_023180496.1:0-1217 GCF_002007445.2 Ailuropoda melanoleuca | reverse complement strand
AAAATATCTCTGAATTTCTTTGAAAAGTCCTGTGTTTCCCCAATTGCTATTTTGTAGATTTTTTTTTCCTGCTGCTCCAAGCGACTGTTTTAAAATAAACTGAGTGTTAATTTTACTTCTCTTAGGAAGCTANTAAAACTATGAGCTTTATTATTGGTGAAAGCTGCATGGAGACACGGTTTCCATGTGGGAGGCACAATATGCTTTTTAATAATCCATAGTTTAGAATCATAAAACAACACAACAGAGTGCATTTTAAGAAAGGAAAGAAGTAGCTGATCTTTCCCTTCGGGGCTACTTACCAGGAATTTTAAAAACTGCTTAAAAAAAAAGAAAAAAAAATTATCAGAATGAAAAAAAATCTTAAAATTACCATCCTTTCTCCTCACCCAGCACTAAATACCCCAGGAAAAAATATCTCTGAATTTCTTTGAAAAGTCCTGTGTTTCCCCAATTGCTATTTTGTAGATTTTTTTTTCCTGCTGCTCCAAGCGACTGTTTTAAAATAAACTGAGTGTTAATTTTACTTCTCTTAGGAAGCTCACATATAAATTTAGTTTAACTTCCTTCTTTAAACTCAGTTAATGAGATCATCCTTTGCCCTCCCTCCCTTCTTCATTTTGACTTCAGATGGTGCTTGCTGCCCAGTCAAAAAACCGTGGGGTAACAAGTTCCCAGAACACTTCTGTCATGACAACCATCTATTCCATTTGCACTTGGAGGCTTGGTTTACGTATATACTTTATTTATATACTGTATTTACAACATGGGTAGTCATTTACACTTCTGCTCTGAGACTATCCTCTGAACTGATAAAATAGACTCAGATTTCTCTTCATGGTGGATAAATAAGTACGTACCATCATGTCATTACAAATAGTGATGGGCCATCCATGGCCTTGTTTTGAACAACTTTGCATACATGAGAATGAATGTATCTGAATTATGTGTGAAGGCATGAATGTAGGTATCTCAATAATTGTATAAACTTGAATATATGCATGTGTGCCTGCAGAAGTATTTTGTTATTGTGTCAGTACAAATGCATCTATTATAAACTATTATGAATATCCAGTTCAAGTTTATGCTAATGACATTTATATGCATTCATGTGTGTTTATGTGTGTGTGTTTAAGAAACATCAGGATGTGAAGAGGAACATTTTTCTTTGTAGAATTAAAAAAAAATCTAGTTCTAATAAAGTGTGTAAACAAGGT
>NW_023180495.1:436-776 GCF_002007445.2 Ailuropoda melanoleuca | reverse complement strand
TGGGTAGTAAGGAGGGCACGTATTGCATGGTGCACTGGGTGTTATATGCAACTAATGAAGCATGGAACTTTGCATCGGAATCCGGGGATGTACTGTATGATGACTAACATAATATAATAATAAAATAAAAAAATAATAAAATAAAATAAAATAAATTCAATGCGGCAAATGCAGTCAAAACTATAGGCTCTGATGGCCAGGGTAAATGAGGCAGAGGAATGTATTAGCAAATTGGAGGATGGGTTAGTAGAAGAAAAAACGAAAATAGAAGCTGGACTCAAAAAAATCTATGCCCACGAATGTAGGTTATGGGAAATTACTGACTCAATGAAACAATCCA
>NW_023180495.1:0-201 GCF_002007445.2 Ailuropoda melanoleuca | reverse complement strand
CCAAGGATACAGTATTGAAAGCGGCCAGGACAAAGAAATTTCTCACGTACCAAGGCAAAGGTATCAGAATTACGTCAGACCTGTCTACACAGAACTGGAATGAGAGAAAGGTTGGGGGGTCATTTTTTGTTCTTTCAGAGAAAAACATGCAGCCAAGGATCCTTTATCCATCAAGGCTGTCATTCAGAATTGATGGAGAAA
>NW_023180494.1:0-635 GCF_002007445.2 Ailuropoda melanoleuca | reverse complement strand
TGGCCCTGGTATTGCTGAGATATTTAAGTTTCTTTCTGGTCTCAGTCATCGGTTGTCATGGGTCACTTTCCGTCCTTTTTGTTCCAACCAGAAGCCCTCTTCAAGTTCATCAGCAATTCCAGTTACCTCCCTGTCCTTTGACTGGAACTCATCACGTGCATGTTGAGAGCTTGGCTGGGACTNTTGAGAGCTTGGCTGGGACCCTGGGAAGCAAAGCACAAATTTTTGGCTCTGAGATCCCCAAATGCATTAAGGGGCTCTTACTCCCCCAACACCATCCCTGGCCCCTTGTGCTCAGCTCTGTGGAATAGCATCAGAACAGTTTTTCAAGGTCAGTTACCAGCTCCTCTGATGTCCTCCCTCACCTTTGAGCTGTAGACCCTTTGCCCACTCTTAGGTGGGAAACCTGTAATCATGTGCATTCCTCTAAAATTGTTCCTAGTTAGTGAGATTAATGCCTCTGGTCCTTCAAGTTCCTGACTGTGGGTACTCAAAGTCATTTTTTTGCATACTCAAACCCTCTTTCTCTCAAGTATTTTCTCTCCTGTAAGTTTCAAATTTCTCTTTTAAAACTCACAAGCTGAGAAATGAATGTTTTACTTCTTTGGGTATTTCTGCTTGAAAAAATCTTCACA
>NW_023180493.1:0-1429 GCF_002007445.2 Ailuropoda melanoleuca | reverse complement strand
TTTGTCATTAGAGTTGCTCGATGAGGAGGAAAAGTACAGTGCCATAATTGTTCCATAGAATAGAGACACGACAGGAATGTGGGAGCCACAGGTGGACAAGGCTCTGCAGATACCCTTGGTAGAGGGGACCTTTAGAATAGAGGCCCCAATGTGGCCATTAGAGACCAGGATACCACTCAATGGAAAAATGACAACTGCAGCCCCTGCAGTAAATATGACCAGCTCATTAAGAGAGGTGTTGGAACAGGACAGCTTGAGTAGGATGGGGAGGCTACAGAAAAAGTGGGGAATGATGTTGTCAGCACAGAAGGACACCTGAGTCAGGAGGAGGGTGTGCAGGAGGGCACTGCCACAGGAAAGAATCCAGGAGCCAGCCACCAGCACACACAGATCCTCCTTCATGATGGTGGTGTAGTGTAGAGTAGAGGGTGTAGAGGGTGACAAATGGCCACGTACCTGTCATATGCTATCACTGCGAGAAGGAGATTATCAACACAGCCAAAGAGTATATAAAAATACGTCTGTGAAATACATCCTGGATAGGAAATGGATAAGTGCTGAGTCTGCATGTTCATGAGCATCTTTGGGATGGTGACAGATGAAAAGGAAAGATCAGTGAAGGCCAAGTGGCTGAGGAAGAAGTACATGGGGGTGTGGAGGCAAGAGTCCAGCCTGATGAGCAGGATGATGAGTAAGTTTCCCAGCACTGTGGTCAGGTACATGCCCAGGAACAGGGCAAAGAACAGACCGTGCTGCTCTGGCCGGATGGGGAGCCCCAGGAGGAGGAACTCAGACACGCTGCTCTGGTTCTCCTTCCTCATGCTGCTTTTCTCTCCTGGTGGAATAAAGAGAAATGGGAAATGTCAGGCACTTAGAAATACTAAGCATAGCAATTACCTGTGGTCACATATTTCTCCAAGTGACTGTGTCAGAGTTCAGACAAGTATTGCCTCGCACTCATCCAGCCTGGTGGGAGATATGCAATGAGATTTGTCTGTACCGTGACACAGCCACTTGGAGAAAGAATGTGACATCCAACTCTTCAGTGGTAATCAGGAACAGCTCATTCTTTATTGGTGTTGTTTTTTACACATACAGAGACATTGTTGTAGGCACTAGGGAGAAAGTCATAGATAAGACACAGTCCTGTTGTCTGGGGAGTCCACATTCCAGTGAGCAGCCTCACAGTCCTGATCAAGAGCATGGCTCTGCAGCCTGACTGCTTATGAGCTTANAATCTGGTTCCTGCTTATCGTGATTGTTGCTCGCCCTCTCTGTCTTTCTCACAGACATAAGCCTGCTTGCCATTTATTGCATTGAGAAGATTAAAGAAACATTACATGTACAAAATAAGTCATCAATACATAAACTCACTTCCCACCATTAGATTGACTATTATCAAAAAAAGGGAAAGGGAAGGGAGGGGAGG
>NW_023180492.1:0-1429 GCF_002007445.2 Ailuropoda melanoleuca | reverse complement strand
GCACACACCCCTGTCTTCTCACTTCCTGACTCGTGAGTATAGGTTTCACGATGGGGTTTTTTGTCTGTTTGTTTTAATAATTTTCCTCTTATCTTTCATCCACGCGTTATCTACAGGGTCTGTCGGGGGTGACGTTTTTGCGGTTTAGACCACAGGTACGAGGTATCCAGATGAGAGCGTGATTGAACTCGGAGGTGGATGCAGTGACCGACAGGCCTGGAGTCCCCCTCTTTTTCTTTTTAAAGGGGGTGAGTTTTCTGTTGCGTCAGAGGATGATGTTTGGAGAGCCGTTTCAGAGTCTCAGGGGTGGGAGGAAGGGCGTGCATTGACGTCGACAGCCGAGTGGGGCTCTGCCGTGGACTCAGCCTTTTCTCCTGCTGCCGGGCTTCTGAACTTCCTTTCTGTGCGTGGGCCTTTCCCATTACGGGGTCGGTGGGAGGCCGCGATGAGACAGCAGCCCTTCTGAGTTGCCGCCTGGGCAGTTTAGGGTGTCACTACCCTGCTCACACCACAGTCTGAGCCTTTAGGACCCGAGCTTAGGATTCCTGACACAAGTTTCCACCTTGCTTTTCCCAGGGCACCTTTAGAAATGACCTCTGGGTGCTTGCCAGCCTGCTTGCTCTCTCTCTCCGGCTCGCTCATGACCGGGGTGGAGGACCGTCCCTCCTCCTGCTCATTGAGCCTCTGCTTTGGGACTTGTAAGAAACAACCCTTGTGACTTTAACCTCCTTTGTGTGGGTGTATTGAAACTCTGCCTTCAATCAAAATGGCCTCAGGGTTTCAATCCCCCCAAGTGGAGCTCTGCGGCCAAGGGGGCCACCTGCCAGCCCCACGTGGACGGCTTGTGCCTCTTATTCAGCAAGTCGTAGTGGGCATAGTCCTAATTGAACACACACTCCAGGCTTTCCAACACCCAGGCAGACACACAGACACGCTTTTCATATAGAGCCAGACAAAGGCAGACACTCACAGTTTAACCTTCCTTATGTCCTGATTGCATGACCTAGAGCCTACCAGCCACGTGCATTTACGCAGACACAGAGTGGAGTGAGGAGCTGGGGACGCAGGGTAGAGACAGAGGGGTCGTCTGTGGGAGGAGGGGGTTGCCAGAACTTTCCTGGGGCTCCATCTGTTTGGTGCCTGTGGCTCCAGGGTCCAGCATCTCATGCTCGTGGATTCTGCAAACTTCAACAGCTAGGGGCCAATGCCAGGTGCATTTCCGGACACTGCAGCATGAACACATGTGTTGTCCTTGGCTCTGAAGTGCTGAGCCTGCTTCCCCACTTCTCAGTAATTCCGTGAGCTGCCCGGTCTCCTTTGAGCAAACCCCTTTCTGCTGAAACAATCACAATACTCGCTTCTGTTGCTTGCAGGCAAGAGCCGCGGCCGCTACCGGAAGGAAGCAGCAGGAGACACCCTTCCTGCAAAC
>NW_023180491.1:0-1386 GCF_002007445.2 Ailuropoda melanoleuca | reverse complement strand
GTCTTGGTAGTTTATAGGTTTCCAGGAAGGCCTCCATATCTTCCAGATTGCTTAGTTTTTTGGCATATAGCAGTTGATAAAAGTTTCTAATAATCCTTCCAATTTCAATGGTGTTGGTCGTGACCTCTCCGTTTTCACTCATTATTTTAATAATCTCAGTCCTTTCTCTTTGTTTTTGGACAAGTTTTGCCAGTGGTCTATCAATTTTATTGATTCTCTCAAAGAACCAGCTCCTCGTCATGTTTATTTGCTCTACTGTACTTCTGGTTTCTAATTGATTGATTTCTGCTCTAATTTTGGTCAACTCCTTCCTTGTCAGTGGGTTAGGCCTGTCCCTCTGTTGCTGTTCCAGCTTCTTGAGGTGAGAATATAGAAACTGCATTTTAGATTTTTCTATTCTTTTGAGTGAGGCTTGGATGGCTATGTATTTCCCCCTTAGGACTGCCTTTGCAGTATCCCAAGGTTTTGGACCATTGTTTAATTCATTCTCGTTGGTCTCCATAAATTGTTTAATTTGTTTTTTGATTTCCTGGTTTATCGAGTCATTCTTGAGCAGGATGGTTCTTAGCCTCCAAGTGTTTGAGTTTCTTCCAGGTTTTTCCTTGTGGTTGAGTTCCAATGTCAGAGCGTTGTGGACTGAGAATATGCAGGGGATAATTTCAATCTTTTGGTATTGGCTGAGTCCTGTTATGTGTCCGAGAGCATGATCTCTTCTTGAGAATGTTCCGTGGGCATTTGAATAGAATGAGTATTCTTTGGTTCTGGGGTGTAGTGTTCTATATATATCTATGAGGTCCAACTCGTCGAGTATGGCATTCAAAGCCTTTGATTCTTTGCTTAGTTTTTGCCAGGGTGTTCTGTCTATTTCTGATAGTGGGGTGTTGAGGTCCCCTACTATTACTGTGTTCTTATCTATATGTCTCTTTATTTTGGTTAAGAGTTGGCTTGTGTATCTTGCTGCTCCCCTGTTGGGGGCATATATATTAATAATTGTCATATCCACTTGTTGAATACTTCCTTTAAGAATAATATAGTGCCCTTCTGTATCTCTCTCTATGGCCTCTAGTTTAAAATCCAGTCTATCTGATATGAGAATTGCTACTCCAGCTTTCTTTTGAGGTCCATTTGCGTGGAAGATGGTACTCCATCCCCTTACTCTAAGTCTGAATGCATCTTTGGGTTCNAGTCTCTTGTAGACAGCAAATGAATGGGTCATGTCTTTTTATCCAATCTGCAACCCTGTGGTGTTTTATGGGAGAGTTTAAGCCATTTAGATTGATAAGATTATTGACAGATATGATTTTAATGATGCCATTTCTCTGTAAAGTCTTTGTATCGGTTGTGACTTTCCGCTCTGTATCACTCTTGGGGCCTTTTTACCTTTAT
>NW_023180490.1:0-555 GCF_002007445.2 Ailuropoda melanoleuca | reverse complement strand
GTAGTTGAAATAAAGACTTTTTCAGACCAAAAAACGTTGATAGGATTCATTGTTAGGAGACTGGCTTGCTTTTAAAAAAAAGCAAATTCTTGAGGAAGAAGGAAAATGCACATTTTGATCTACACAAAAGATTAGAGAGGACTAGAAATAGAAAGTAGATTGGCAAACAGAAAATCCTCTCATTTGGTATTTTCTTTAAAATATAGTGAACATATTACGACCAAAGTAACAACAATATTTGGGGGGAGTAATAGCATAAAAATAAGTGAAATTCATGGAAACAATATCACAGAGGAAGGACAGGAGGTGGGAAATGAACATATATTGTTGGAGGTTCTTAAATTCTTAGTTAAATGGTCTAATTTGATTTCTACATATACTGTGTTAAATTAANTGATTTCTACATATACTGTGTTAAATTAAAGATGCATTTTGCAGACCTTAGAGCAACCACTAAAACTTAAAGAGAAGGGTTAAAGATGATAGTACAAAAGAAAAATATTAAATTAAATACAAAAATAATACTCTGTTCATTGAAAAAAAGGAAGAAAAGGA
>NW_023180489.1:0-1132 GCF_002007445.2 Ailuropoda melanoleuca | reverse complement strand
TTTGTCGAGTTGTAAATGAACACCAATCCTACATGAATAATTAAGCACGGAGACTAAGCACACAAGGACAGCTTTGTGTAGTTGAAAACAGCAAAGTTGTCTGGGCAAATATTTACTATCTGCATACTCTTGTAGTGTGAGTAGTAATTATTTGTTAAGTACTAGATGCCAGATACTTTGAAAAAATTGTTTCATTGGATGCTGACCACCTTCTGAGATAAGTCTTATGATTACCTCCAGTTTTACAAGCAAGAGGTTACGTATGTTGGGAAGAAAGAACAGGATGGCTGCAGAGAGCCGATGGGGGGGGGGTAGAGTGGCCCCTGAGGACTCAGGACTGTCAGTTCTGAAACCAAGACAGTCCCAGGCAAACGGGAATGTTGGGCTACCCTACTTGCTCAGAAGTCCTCATTGTTTAGACCCATCGGTAACTCTGTTTGGCATGAAAAAGGGCTTGCGGTGGTGTCTCGGGCCAGGCGAATAGCCCAACAGGTCTGATCTGTATGTAGTTGGCGTGGTTCCTTTTCCTTCGTGGGGTAGTTTCTTTGGTTCTTTAGGTTCATTTCCTGTAGCTGTAGGAGGCTGAGGGCAGGTAGCTTCACCTGGCCTGAGTAATAACTTCTCAGTGCCTCATTTTGTCAAATATTATTATGCCAAGAATCATTGCCAGCTTTCTCCCCTCTCTGTCCTTCTCCACGGAGGCTGTCACTAGGGCGTGGGTTTACGGAGGCTGGAAAAGTTACATCTTAAAACAGCCCTTTGGGAGGTTAAGGATGGGAAAACACCAGAGAAAGGGGTTTGGGGAGGTTGGGGGAGATGGGCAGTCCTGTTGGCAGAGGCCCTGTGGCCTCACCTCACCCAGTGGTTCTCCTCTTTTATTAGCTTCCTGAATTCAGTTTGGAAGAGGGAGACGTGTTTTCTTGAGTGAGGAATGTCCCGAGGGTGGAGCTCAGGCGGCTTTGCTCTCAGCTTGGGATCTGGGATGAAATGAGGCCTACAGACACAGCTCTTTTTGAACTGAAATGACTCACAAGGGGGTGTCCGTGGAGAAAATGAATGAATGCCCTGGAACCTCCACAAGGGTTGCCTTCCCCTCTCGAGGGTAGGCCGAGCTCATGTGCAGGCTGAAGGA
>NW_023180488.1:0-542 GCF_002007445.2 Ailuropoda melanoleuca | reverse complement strand
GAGGTTGTTGCCTATGTTCTCCTCTAGAATTTTGATGGATTCCTGTCTCACATAGAGGTCTTTCATCCATTGGAGTTTATCTTTGTGTATGGTGTGAGAGAATGGTCAAGTTTCATTCTTTTGCATGTAGCTTTCCAATTTTCCCAGCGCCATTTATTGAAGAGACTGTCTTTTTTCCACCGGATGTTTTTTCCTGCTTTATCAAAGATTAGTTGCCCAAAGAGCCGAGGGTCCATTTCTGGGTTCTCTATTCTGTTCCATTGGTCGATGTGTCTGTTTTTGTGCCAGTACCATGCTGTCTTTGTGATCACAGCTTTGNGTCTTTGTGATCACAGCTTTTTAGTACAGCTCGAAATCTGGCATTGTGATGTCCCCAGCTTTGTTTTTCTTTTTCAACAGTTCCTTGGAGATTCACGGCCTTTTCTGGTTCCATACATATTTAAAGACTATTTATTCCAGTTCTTTGAAAAATGTCTTCGGTATTTTGGTCGGGATAGCATTGAAAGTGTAGATTGCTCTGGGTAGCATGGACATTTTAACTA
>NW_023180487.1:0-659 GCF_002007445.2 Ailuropoda melanoleuca | reverse complement strand
CCTGCTTGTGTTCCCTCTCTCACTGGCTGTCTCTCTCTGTCAAATAGATAAATAAAATCTTAAAAAAAAAAGACAAATGCCAATCAACACANAAAGACAAATGCCAATGAACACAAGAACAGTATTTCTCAATGTCTGCATTGTAGACCACCTATGGCAAAATCTTATTGAGTATGTGTATTCAGTATATGTCAAAATGTCTCTTGTATAGACATTCATGCTGTTCTTTTACAAGGGTGGGTCTTAAACTGTAGTGGGCATGAAGATCATGTGGAGAACTTGTGAAAACATACTGATAGGCTTCATCATTCAAGTTTCTGATTTAGCAATGTTAATGCTGTTGGTTCAAGACCATACTAAGGAACCACTGTTTTTAAATTAATTAGTGAAGCAAAGTTTTATAATAACGAAATATTTAGAGACCAGTCAAAATGGAGTTTCTACACATCCTCTATCTCCTACTTAACCATAATATGGGACTATTGTAAAGGTTTCTACTCTCTGGTTTGTACTTTCCTCCTGCTTTGGGAGGGTGAGTTCAGATTTCAATGGAGCTTTTGTTATAAAGGATGAAGAATTGTGGACCATTTAATAGCTTTGTCTTGGAAACCATGATTGAAAGTGATGATAGCCTATCAAAACTCCATTGCGTCATTAAA
>NW_023180486.1:8103-8400 GCF_002007445.2 Ailuropoda melanoleuca | reverse complement strand
TCATTTAATCCTTACAGCAATCCTATGAAGCAGGGACTATTATTACCATCCTCATTGCATAGTTGAGAAAAATGGGGGTTAGTGAAATTAAGTGCAACAATTTGTTGAAAGCCACACAATATAAAGTGGTAGAGTTGGGAACTGACGCTAGGAACCTGACTCCAGAGCTTACAGCTCAACCATTGGGCTGTGTGGCCCTCGTCTGAGCAACCTGTCCTGAAGGGAATGAAGCCATGTGTTTGAGCTTTCTTCAGGAAAGAATGGAGATTTTTGTGTCCTGTTTTATGGCAGCGAATT
>NW_023180486.1:0-189 GCF_002007445.2 Ailuropoda melanoleuca | reverse complement strand
CCCCTTAAAAATACTAATTCTTAATCACTCAACACTACACATATCATTGTGATCCTATTAATGTGGGAGCGTGAAGAATAATTTCTCATTAAAGAGGATCTTTAAAAGTAAAAATTTATGGATCAACCATCCTTAAAATGACTTTGATCCTATAAATATCAATAACTGACATATTTTGGTGCTTAATAC
>NW_023180485.1:353-558 GCF_002007445.2 Ailuropoda melanoleuca | reverse complement strand
TGGTCTCTGAGACCCCACACAGTCCTGGGAAATATCAACAATCATCATCTCTCGTGCGTAAGGGAGCATGAGAGGAAAGGTTCAGGATTTTCGAGGACTCAGCGAAATTCTCATTGGAAATAAAACAGAGCGTCCAGGAAAACACCTCCAGCGAACAGCAGCGTTTTCATTGGGGACCCCGATTCCACATTGGGTGTAGGTTCCT
>NW_023180485.1:0-161 GCF_002007445.2 Ailuropoda melanoleuca | reverse complement strand
TTGCTCCCTGGGGAAAGCCTGTCAAAACTGCTGGCGGCAACAGAACGAAAAGGCCCAAAACACGTCCGTCAGAAACAACACCGTACAGTTACCGTTTTAGCACTATCATCACACTTCGTGAATAGGGAAACATGAGGGAAAGTGGTCGCGGAAGCCTGACG
>NW_023180484.1:0-2174 GCF_002007445.2 Ailuropoda melanoleuca | reverse complement strand
AGATTGTTGCTGTATATCCCACATCCAATTTCCCCTATTAATAACATCTTACAGAGCCTTAGCACTACGCAATTCAAATCACCTATGTCTTGTCTTGGTTTGATTTTTCATTTCCTTTTATTGCTAAATAATATTTAAATAATAATATTATTATATTATTATAAATAATATTCCACTATATACATGTACACTGTTTATGCATTCATCTACTGAAGGATATCTTGGTTACTTCTGGCTTTTGATGATTATGAATAAAGTTGCCATAAACATTCAGGTACGATGTTTTCGTGTATATAAGTTTTCAAATAAGCTGAGCAAAGACCTGGGGATGTAATTGTTGGATCCCATGATATGGTTCACTTAGTAAGAAGTGACCAACTGTCTTTTCAAAGTGGCTGTAACACTTTGCATTCCCAACAGCAAAAGAATGAGAATTACTATTGCTCTGCACCCTTACCAACAGTTGAAGTCAGTTTTTTTTTTTTCAAATTTTACCCATTCTAACAGGTATATAGATGGTATTTAATTGTTCATTTAATTTTAAATTACCTATTGACAAATGATGTTGAACTTCTTTTCATATGATTAATTGGCATCTCTTCATCATTTTTGGTGAAGTGTCTGTTCATACTTTTTGTCCATTTTTTAAATGGATCTGTTTTCTTATTGTCGAGTTTTAACTGTCCTTTGTTAATTATGGTTACAAGTCCTTTAGTAGATATATGTTTTGCAAATATTTTTTAGTAATTTGTGGCTTATCTTTCTTTCTTAGCAGTGAGTTTGACAGGGCAAAGGTTTTTTAACTTTAATGAAGTCCACTTTGTCATTTTTTTTTCTTTCATTGATTATGTTTTCAGTGCTGTATCTTAAACCTGATCACCAAGACCAAGGGAATGTATGTTTTCCTATGCTTCCTTTAAGAAGCTTTATAGTTGTGCTTTTGCATTTAGGCCTATGATCTATTTCAAGCAAATTTTGTGAAAAGTCTGTATTTAAATCTTTTTTTTTTTTGTTTTAATTAGACCTCCAATTGTTCCAGCACCATTTGTTGAAAATATTACTATTTTCTCCATTAAATGACTCTGCTCCCTTGTCAGAGATCAGTTGATATATTTGTGTTGGTCTATTTCTGTACTCTTAATTCTGTTTCCTTGACCTAGTGCAATGGTCTGAATGTTTGTTATCCCCAAAATTGGTATGTTGAAATCCTAAATGCCCGAAATTATGGTATCAGAAGGTAGAAGACTGGGAGTTGCTTAGGTCATAAAAGTGGACCCCTCATGAGGAGGACTAGTGCCTCATAAAAGAGGCTACCAAAAGATCCTTTGCCTTCTTCCATTATTCGAGGACATGGTGAGAAGGCACCAGCTGTGAACCTGGAAGAGGGTGCTCACCAGAACAGTACTTTGATCCTGGACCTCCAGCCTCCAGAACTGGCAGAAATAAATTTCTGTTGCTGTAATCTACCCAGTCTGTGATATTTTGTTATAGCAACCTAAGTGGATGAAGACACCTATATATGTATTGCTTTTGCCAATATCACACTGTCTTCATTACAGTGGCTATACAGTAATTCCTCTAATGTGGTAGTGTAAGTCTTCCACGTTTGTTTTCCTTCTCCAGCATTATGTTAACTCTTTGAAGTGTTTTACCTTTCTATATAAAGTTTATAAGTTTAGAATCAGTTTTTCATATAGTAAAAAATAGTGTTCTTAGGAAAATGAGAAAGTGAGCCAGAGCCTGGGAGAAAATACTTGCAAAATACATATCTGACAAAGGACTATATCCAAAACATACCAAAAAAAGAAAAAAGAAAAAAGAAAAAAGAAAAAGAAAAGGAAAAGAAAGAAAGAAAGAAAGAAAGAAAGAAAGAAAGAAAGAAAGAAAGAAAGCCTCTTAAAACCCAGTAAGAAACAAGCATGAGAGACTATGGGCTCTGAGAAACAAACTGAGGGAATGGGATAGACTGATGATGGGTAGTAAGGAGGGCACGTATTGCATGGTGCACTGCGTGTTATATGCAACTAATGAATCATCGAACTTTATATCAGAAACCAGGGATGTACTGTACAGTGACTAACATAATATAATAAAAAAAACATTAAAAAAATGGGCAAAATCTCTGAATAGACACATCACTAAAGAAGGTATATAGTTGGAAAATAAGCATATGA
>NW_023180483.1:471-2021 GCF_002007445.2 Ailuropoda melanoleuca | reverse complement strand
ACTCTCAGAAGAGGCACAGCAAACTGCCAGGGAAAGCCGCCAGAGAACAAAAGCCTGGAAATACTGGTTCATAGTATGCCCATCCCCATCCACCCTCGCAGGGGATACGGAGACTCTACCCAAACAGAGATGCCTGAATATCAGCGCGGCAGGCCCCTTCCCAGAAGGCAGGCTGAAAAATCAAGAAGCCCACATCCCTAAGGTTCCTATAAAACAAGTGCACACTGCCTGGGTCCTGGTCAATAATTTGGGCTCTGGGCAACCCCACAACCTCTCCTCTTCAGAATGACGAGAAGGAGAAATCCCCCCCAGCAAAAAAAGACAATGAGTCTGTGGCCTCTGCCACAGAACTATGGATATGGATATAACCAAATTATCAGAAATGGAGTTCAGAGTAACAATGGTCAAGATGATGTTTAGACTTGAAAAAAGTATTAACGATAATGTTAATGAGAATACAGAATCTCTAAGGGTGGAAATGAGAGCGAATCTGGCAGAAATTAAAAATTCTATGAAGTCAAAACTAGAGGCTCCAATACCCAGGATGCATGAGTCAGAAGAACATATCAGCAAATTGGAGGACGGGTTAGTAGAAGAGAAAGTTAGAATAGAAAATTGGATCAAAAACTCCAATCTCGGGGCGCCTGGGTGGCACAGCGGTTAAGCATCTGCCTTCGGCTCAGGGCGTGATCCCGGCGTTGTGGGATCGAGCCCCACATCAGACTCCTCCACTATGAGCCGCTTTGTCTTCTCCCACTCCCCCTGCTTGTGTTCCCTCTCTCACTGGCTGTCTCTATCTCTGTCCAATAAATAAATAAAATCTTTAAAAAAAAAATCCAATCTCAAGAATGTAGTTTACGGGAGATATCTAACTCAATGAAACGTTCCAATGTCAGATTCATCAGCATTCCCAAGGGGGTGGAGAAAAACAGAGGTCTAGAAGAGATATTTGAACAAATTGTAGCTGAAAACTTCCCTAATCTAGCAAAGGAAAAAACCTTTCGTTTCCAAGAGCCAGAGAGGACCCCTCCCAAGCTCAACCACGACAAACCTCTGCCCATTCATGTCATAGTGCAATTCACAAATATTAGATCCAAGGTTAGAGTATTGAAAGCGGCCAGGGAAAATAAATTTCTCACGTAACAAGGCAAAGGTATCAGAATTACATCAGACCTGTCTACACAGACCTGGAATGAGAGAAAGGGTTGGGCATTTTTAAAGCTCTTTCAGAGAAAAACATGCAGCCAAGGATCCTTTATCCAGCAAGGCTGTCATTCAGAATTGATGGAGATTTAAAGACCTTCCAGAATCGCCAGTCATTGACCAATTACATAACCACAAAACCAGCCCTTCAGGAGATATTAAGAGGGGTTCTCTAAAGGTAAAAAGGACCCAAGAGTGATACAGAACAGAAAATCACAATCTATAGAAACAAAGAGTCTACTGGCAACATGGCATCATTACAATCATATCTCTCAATAATCAGCCTCAATGTAAATGGCCTAAAGGCTCCCATAAAGTGCCACAGGGTTGCAGATTGGATAAAAAGA
>NW_023180483.1:0-255 GCF_002007445.2 Ailuropoda melanoleuca | reverse complement strand
CTATATTATTCTTAAAGGACATATCCAACAAGTGGATATGACAATTACAAATATCTATGCCCCCAACAGGGGAGCAGCAAGATACAGAAGCCAACTCTTAACCATGATAAATAGACATATAGATAAAAATACATTAATAATAGGGGACCTCAACACTCCACTATCAGCAATAGACAGAGCACCAGGGCAGAAAATCGACAAACAAACAAGAGCTTTGAATGCCATACTCGACGAGTTGGACCTCATAGACATATA
>NW_023180482.1:0-778 GCF_002007445.2 Ailuropoda melanoleuca | reverse complement strand
TCTTGCCTCCTTTTGGATTAATGAAATATTGTTTATAATTCCACATTACCTCCTCTGTTGGCTTTTCACCTATGTCTTTTAATAATGTTTTAGTGGTTGCCAAGAAATTGTGATATGCATCTTCAACCTATGCCAGTCTTTGTTTTGACCACTTCACAATGTAAGACTCCTCCAAACCATTTACTAGCCCCCATTTTTGTGCTATTTGTGCTATTGTTGTAACATATNTATTTTACTTTTGTATATGTCATAAACCCCACAATAAATTATTATTATCTCCTTATACTATTACAAGTCTTTCCTATAGAGTATAAGGAATGGTCTTATTCCCCACATATTTACTTTTTCTGGTGTCGCTACACCTGTCACTCTGGCCACAGTTGAAGACACCCTAATGCCTGTTGCTGGTGGGTACTCCTCAGAGGGGACCCTCTGCTTTGCTGGTGGAGTGCTATGCCCTTTCTGGGAAGAACCTGAAGATGTGTGAATGAAAACCAGGCTTATTTTTCAGCCCCGGTAATCTGTCTCATAGAGATAAAATGTCATCACATAAGGATAAATGTAAATAAATGTTGTGGCCACATTGTGGTAGGAAACTGGACACTGAGGGGTGCCTGGGTGGCTCAGTCATTAAGTGTCTGCCTTCGGCTCAGGGCGTGATCCCGGAGTCCTGGATCGAGCCCCACATCAGGCTCCTCTGCTGCGAGCTGCTGCTTCCTCTCCCACTCCCCCTGCTTGTGTTCCCTCTCTCGCTGGCTGTCTCTCTCTCTGTCAAATA
>NW_023180481.1:0-4286 GCF_002007445.2 Ailuropoda melanoleuca | reverse complement strand
CAGGACACCCTAGAAAAGCTACAGGCTCGGCGAACACGCGTGGTTGTGCGGCCTCAGCCTTTCCCCAAATATTGTCGCTGACGGGGTAAGTTCCCCCTCTCCGGGTGGGCTTTTAGACTCGTNCTGACTGGGCAAAAGAATGGACGATTCCAAAATAGAAAAGGAACTCCCGGGGGCCCAGAGACGGCCAGCACTGCCAGAAAGACGTCTGTCTGGCGCCACACCAAAATGAAGGAGACTCGCTTGAATCACTTACGCCGGAGCTCACGGCGCCGGCGGTAATTCCGCCTTCCCCCATTCCGATAGGCACCGTGGTTCGGCCCGCGGGAGGCCTCCGCCCTCACACTCACGAGCGCGCCTCGGGAGGGGGTCACGTGGGTGGGTGACGCCTGCCGCCGTGGGGTGGGGCCTGCCCCCGCGGGTGGGGCTGCCGCGGGAGCGTAGCCGGCGCTGGCAGGGGCGGCCGGGTTGCATTGGGCGCCTGTTTGGCGGCGGTGGGGAGGAGGGGGTCCGGTGGAGATCCGTGTGTACTGGGGACAGAGGCTCAGCTTGGGGACGCGGGACTTCCGGAGACGCACTGTGGGGACGGCCACACAGCCTCGCCGGCGTGCTCCGGGCCGCTCCACTGCTNCCGGGTTGCATTGGGCGCCTGTTTGGCGGCGGTGGGGAGGAGGGGGTCCGGTGGAGATCCGTGTGTACTGGGGACCAAGGCTCAGCTCGGGGATTCGGGACGTCTGGAGACGCACTGTGGGGACGGCCACACAGCCGCGCCGGCATGCTCTGGGCTGCTCCACTGCGCACGGAAAAGCCCCCAGAGCTACATTTAACGTCAGATATATTTTCCCTCGGTCGAAACAACACGGGGGCTTGTTTCAAGCAGAAGATTCTCGGCTTGCCTGACCCTGGGTTTGAACCCTCGCCGTCCTCCTTCCAGCTGTGTGGCCTCTCTGCCTCAGTTTCCCCATCTGTGCAGGCAGACCGGTTTCCTCTGGAGGTCAGACTTCACCTAATTTCTAGCTGCATCTGCGGCTTTCATCCCTCACTGCTCTCTGCCGGCCCTTCTTTTGTAGAAAGTGCTGAAGGTGACAGATCCAGCAACAGGCAGCAGCTACTCACAGAAAAGCTTGGGAACAGCTGACCTCAGTTGGGCACCTCCATGTGTCTTGGGGAATGCTTTTGGGGCACGCACTGTGGCGTGGAGCCGCTGGCTGCTTGTTACTGTTTCCCTGGGAGGGGCCTTGTCATGGTTTTTATTAATTCCCCGTGTATATATATATTTAAAGATTTTATTTATTTATTTGAGAGAGCATGAGCAAGGGCAGAGGCAGAGGGAGAAGCAGACTCCCCACTGAGCAGGGAGCCTGGGGCTGGATCCCAGGACCCTGGGATCATGACCTGGGTAGAAGGCAGATGCTTAACTGACTGAGGCACCCTTAATATGTATATATATATATTTTTAATTTATTTATGTATATAATCTTTATGCCCAGCGTGGGTATTGAACTCACAACCCCGAGATCAAGAGTCCCATGTTCTTCAGACGGAGCCAGCCCAGCACCCCCGGCCTTGTCACGTCCTTTAGCGCAGGTGATGTGAATGTGCTCCCTGATGCAAAACAACCTCTGTATGTTTGCAGGAGACATCTCTGTGGGTTGCAGAGAGCGCCCGCAGACCACCAGCTGTCCCACCACCCCCGAAGGCCTGGGGCGCCCTGCCGCAACAGTTCCGAGTTGTGTGAGGGGCTTAAGTGGGGCGTGCTCTGTTGAGGGTACCACGGTGAGCAAGGAATGCACGATTCTTGTCGTCTTAGAGTTACAGTGCTAAGAGAGACAACGGTCAGGAATTGAACCTTCCCAAAGGTGGGCGTCCATNAGGAATCGAACCTTCCCAAAGGGTGGGCGTCCACGTTCATCTGTGATGGGCTCAAGTTCTTTCAACTTTTCCATATGTTTGCACATTTTATAGTAAATTGTTGGGGGGCGGGAAGACCGAGGAGCCAGCTTCAAGGGTCACCCCCTGTGTGGGACCATGTGAGCTTCTAAAGAATAAAAAACCCGTGTATAATCTCTGGTGAATATTGCTGAGTGTTGTGTCATGACTCTGAAATCAAAGACTCAAGCAGAAAGAATTAGTCTTGCCTTTCTTATTTTAACTTATATTTCAAGGTAAAATAGCTGGTTATCTAGAAGAATTTCAGCTCCCAAGTGCAAAAGGATCAGTAAAATTAAAGAAGCGACCTTATAAAATAACAATGTTCCCTGGGAGGGTGTCAGAACTCTGTCCTGGGAGGGACGAGGGTCCGAATCTCAACATCCAGTTTGAAGGCTGTCATTCTCCATCCGCACACTGCTTTAGTCACACCCCACGCAATGACGTGGTGCTTTCTGTTGAAAATGGTGTTTCTAATTTCCATGATGATTTCTTCTCGGACCCGCAGTGTATTTGGAAACGTGTCATTGATTTCCAAATATTTGAGGATTTTCCAGATATGTTTCCAAAATTAGTGTCTCGTGTAATGATGTGGCGGCCAGAGAACATCCTTTGCAGGATTTCAGTCCTTTTCAATATTTGAGATTCATTTCAGGGCCGAAGCGTGGCCCACCTTGGTGAAGGGTCCTTTTACACTTGGAAAAGGTTGTGTGGCTGCCGGATGGAGTGTTACGTGTGAGGTCAAGTGGGTGGACAGCACTGTGCAAATCGTCAAAAACCTTTCTGGCTTTCTGTGCCCTGGTTCTACTGTTGCTCAGAGACAGATGTCGNCTGACTTTCTGCGCCCTGGTTCTACCGTTGCTCAGAGAGAGATGTCAAAATCTCCACTTCCAGTGATGGATTTGTCTGTTTCCCCTTTGTCTTGTCCCTTTCTTCATGGGCTGTCATGTTCAGAGCAGGTGCAGACACAGTGAGGGTTACTTTGCCTTTTTGATGAATTGACTCCGTTTACCATTTTAAATATTCCTTTTTCTTCCTGCTAATGTGTCCCGGTCTGGAGTCTGTTGTGTCTGATGTGAACCAAGCTAACTTCCAGCCTGCTTTTGATCAGTGTTTGCATAGTGTCATGGCTTCAGTTGTGTCCCCCGAAAAGACGGGCTCTGGTCCCAGCCCCCAGGACCTGTGAATGTGACCTTACAGGAAATAGGGCCTTCACAGACGTCGTCGTCGAGTTGGGTGAGGTCACACTGGATTAGCGGGGGCCCTAATCCAATGACCTCCTTTTTTTACCACAAAGTGGATGATCCGGAGAACTGGGATGTGTGAGTGTTCTCCACGTGCAAGTTAAATGGACTCGTTCGAGGGACACAGTTAATGGACAATGGTTCCGAAGAAGCCAAGGCCGAAGAACGTTTACTTGGAGAGAGACCTGGAGTCTGGGGCCAGAGTGCGGGATGGGGCTCAGCTCCCGGCCGGCAGGCTGCAAGGCAGCGTGGCTCACTGCCGGGCAGAGGTAACATTCTCATTTTCATCCGCTAAATGATTAAAGGAGATGATGTAGGTGACGCGAACCTAATTTAACACTTTGCAAGGTGGACAAGCTCCCTTCGGAGAACCGCGAAATGGGGAGGAAGACAGGAATCTTCTATGGAATGAAGAGAACAAGAAGAGAAAAACAGAACATTTCAGATGGGTGGAGGCCACACACTCACCCTTGTTTGGGGTCAGAAGGAACGGGGAAGTATAGGACCGAGCCCGGGGTGGGTGGTGTGTGGGGACTGCAGAGCCTGGGTTCCTGGGCCGGAGTGGCTCCGTGCATCTTGGGCCCAGAAAGTTATCTCAACACCCCAAAACCTTTTTTTTTTTAAAAGATTTTATTTATTTACTTATTTGTTTGACAGAGAGAGACAGCCAGCGAGAGAGGGAACACAAGCAGGGGGAGTGGGAGAGGAGGAAGTAGGCTCCTAGCGGAGGAGCCTGATGTGGGGCTCGATCCCAGAATGCAGGGATCATGCCCTGAGCCGAAGGCAGATGCCCAAGGACTGAGCCACCCAGGCGCCCCTCAAAACCCTACTTTAAAACTTAAATTCATTTATAGGCGAAATTTAGAGTTCCCACGAAATCACAAGTCTGATGGGCTAAGTGTTCTGCCACGGTCCCCCTCGGGAAGCCTGGGCTTGGGTGGCAGAGGCCTGGGTGGAGGCCGGGAGATGATGTGGGGCAATTCTTTGCGCATCACTGAGCTGTCTCCTTGCCTGAAGCTGGAGTGATGATGGTAGGTCACTGGGAGGGAGGCTGGGAGGGCTTCCTGTAGGATAATGTGGATAATGCACACCTTTGTTTTCTTGTAGGCTTAT
>NW_023180480.1:0-4274 GCF_002007445.2 Ailuropoda melanoleuca | reverse complement strand
TATGTATTTGAGAGAGAGAGAAAGGGAGAGATCACAGAGAGGAGAGGGAGAAGCAGGCTCCCTGCTGAGCACGGAGCCCGATGGTGGGACTCGATCCCAGGATCCCAGGGACCGTGACCCGAGCTGAAGGCAGATGCTTCACCAACTGAGGCACCCAGGCGCCCTTTGCCACTTTTTAATTGAATTTTTTGTCTCTTTGTTATTGAGTTGTATGTTCTCTATGGGTGCTGGATGTTAACCCCTATCCCCTGATATTTTAAACATAATGTCTCTTAGAGCTTACGTCACCCTAACATCCATAACACTGCTTCATGTTTAATGATTCTGTAATAGCTCTTTGTATGGCTTATTATAATTTAGCCAGTCCCCTAAGATTTATGTTGAGATCCTTTCTAATCTTGTGGCCAAAAAATGCTGTCATGGATTTCCTGTCTTGTGTATATATTACTTCACACCTGCCTGTCTGTAGGATGAATTTCCAGACGTGGAACTTCTGGCTCCCAGGTGTTCCCGTTTCTGTGCTTGGTGGGTGTTTGCCCTGTGCAATGGTGATCGTTCATTGTCCCCAGTGAGGCGCTGCCCACCAAGCCTTGTCTGTCGGTGCAGTGTCTTCATGACCACGACAGATACACGATGTTCTCCTGTGGTTTTTCTTAGTACTTAGGATTTTTTTTTTAAAGATTTTATTTATTTATTTGACAGAGAGAGACAGCGAGAGAGGGAACACCATCAGGGGGAGTGGTAGAGGGAGAAGCAGGCTTCCTGCTGAGCAGGGAGCCCGATTCGGGACTCGATCCCAGGACCCTGGGATCATGACCTGAGCCGAAGGCAGATACTTTTATAAAGGCTGAGCCACCCAGGCATCCCAGTACTTAGGATTTTTAAAAACATATTAGGAGTATGTATAACTTAGATCTTCTGGGTGTGTGTATTACAAATATATTTCCCAGGTTAGCATTTGTGATTTTAACTTTGGTTATCCTGGTTTTTTGCTATGTAGAAATTGCTGATTTTACGTATAATTTTCAGTCTTCCTAAATCACTTTGGCTTTTGTTTCATATTAGGAAGGTTTTTCTTACACCATGATTGCTCTCCCATGTTCTTCTTCTAGTGATTGTGTGGTTTTCTTTTTAACCTTTAAATCTGACCAATTCAGAATTTATTGATGGGCACAGACTAAGGTAGGGCTCCACGCTCCACATTTATTCTTTTTTCAAGTCAGTGAGCCCTTGTCCTAATGTCGTGTGTTGATTGATCGATCTTTCCCCCACCTATTTGAAATGGCACTTTGATCATAATCAAACAGCGTATTTGGGTCTCTTTCCGGACTTGGTGTTCGTTCTTTTGGCCTGCTGTTCCGCCCAAGTTCAATTACCTTGGCTCTATAATGTTTTAATATCTGATATTACCCTGAAAGAATTTTCTTGGGAAGTTCTTTTTTAATTCTCTGTAGAACTTTAGAATTAACTTGCCCTCTTTGTGGTGGCACTTAATTAAATTATCTTAGGGGCAATTCGGATTTTGGTGTCTTCCATTCAAATATCAGGCATGTCTTTCCATCTCTTCATCTTCTCATGTATCTGTCACATTTCAGGATTTTTTTCATACAGATCTTTTCATTTATTATATTTATCACTGTTTGTTACTGTCTTTCTTACTGCTGTTGTAAATAATTGGGGTCTTGTTTTAAATCTCCTGTGTTTTTGGTTTGTATATATGAATGCTATTAATTTTAGTATATTAGTTTGTATCCACACAAGTAATGGATTATATTATTTGGTTATTTAAAATAGTATGTCAGCTGATTTTCTTGGGTTTTCTAGATACGTAATCTGCAAATAATGATCATTTTAAATCTTTACCAACTTTTACACCATTTCTTTACTCCAGCTGTGCTGCTGATTACCTTTGGCAGAGTGTTAAAGACATCTTTGACTATTCCCGATCAGGTTACGAAAGTATTTACTCCATTTTGTTAGGGGCAGGTTGTTGAATTTTACTTTTTAATACATGTAGAAATCTTCATNGTCCACTGTGATCACATCTAGTTCATCTAGTACGTTCATCACCTGACATTGTTAGAAAAAAAACATTTTTTTTCTTGTGATGAGGACTTGGCAACTTGAATATGTGGTGCAGTGTCGTTCACTATAAGCACCATGCTGTGCATTGTACCCTCGTGACCTTTACTTTGTGGCTGAGAGTTGATACATTGACCCATTTCATCCTCCACCCCAACTTCCCACCTCTGACCATCACCAGTCTGTTCTCTGTGTCTGTGAGCGTGGGGGTGTGTGTGTGTGTGTGTGTGTGCAGATTCCACATACCAGTGAGGTCATAGGTCAGTCTGCTGCGTGCAGCACTGTGCCTTCGAGATTTATCCACGTTGTCACAAATGGCAAAACTTCATCCTTTTCTGTGGCTGAATAAGATTCCTGTGTGCGTGTGCACGTGTGTGCGTGCATGTGTGCTGGTGCGTGTGTGTGGGGGGTGGTATGGTTTTGAGTTGAGTTACCCTGATAGTTAGCGGTGTTCAACATCTGTTTGTCTACCTGCTGGCCATCTTTATGTCGTCTTTGCAACTGTTGGTTCAGATGTTTTGCTNGTTTTGCCATTTTTAAAAAAAGATTTTATGTATTTGAGAGAGAGAGAAAGGGAGAGATCACAGAGAGGAGAGGGAGAAGCAGGCTCCCTGCTGAGCACGGAGCCCGATGGTGGGACTCGATCCCAGGATCCCAGGGACCGTGACCCGAGCTGAAGGCAGATGCTTCACCAACTGAGGCACCCAGGCGCCCTTTGCCACTTTTTAATTGAATTTTTTGTCTCTTTGTTATTGAGTTGTATGTTCTCTACGGGTGCTGGATGTTAACCCCTATCCCCTGATATTTTAAACATAATGTCTCTTAGAGCTTACGTTACCCTAACATCCATAACACTGCTTTNCTGCTTCATGTTTAATGATTCTGTAATAGCTCTTTGTATGGCTTATTATAATTTAGCCAGTCCCCTAAGATTTATGTTGAGATCCTTTCTAATCTTGTGGCCAAAAAATGCTGTCATGGATTTCCTGTCTTGTGTATATATTACTTCACACCTGCCTGTCTGTAGGATGAATTTCCAGACGTGGAACTTCTGGCTCCCAGGTGTTCCCGTTTCTGGGCTTGGTGGGTGTTTGCCCTGTGCGATGGTGATCGTTCATTGTCCCCAGTGAGGCGCTGCCCACCAAGCCTTGTCTGTCAGTGCAGTGTCTTCATGACCACGACAGATACACGATGTTCTCCTGTGGTTTTTCTTAGTACTTAGGATTTTTTTTTTTTTTTTAAGATTTTACTTATTTATTTGACAGAGAGAGACAGCGAGACAGGGAACACCAGANTACTTCACACCTGCCTGTCTGTAGGATGAATTTCCAGACGTGGAACTTCTGGCTCCCAGGTGTTCCCGTTTCTGTGCTTGGTGGGTGTTTGCCCTGTGCGATGGTGATCGTTCATTGTCCCCAGTGAGGCGCTGCCCACCAAGCCTTGTCTGTCGGTGCAGTGTCTTCATGACCACGACAGATACACGATGTTCTCCTGTGGTTTTTCTTAGTACTTAGGATTTTTTTTTTAAAGATTTTATTTATTTATTTGACAGAGAGAGACAGCGAGAGAGGGAACACCATCAGGGGGAGTGGTAGAGGGAGAAGCAGGCTTCCTGCTGAGCAGGGAGCCCGATGCGGGACTCGATCCCAGGACCCTGGGATCATGACCTGAGCCGAAGGCAGATACTTTTATAAAGGCTGAGCCACCCAGGCATCCCAGTACTTAGGATTTTTAAAAACATATTAGGAGTATGTATAACTTAGATCTTCTGGGTGTGTGTATTACAAATATATTTCCCAGGTTAGCATTTGTGATTTTAACTTTGGTTATCCTGGTTTTTTGCTATGTAGAAATTGCTGATTTTACATATAATTTTCAGTCTTCCTAAATTACTCTGGCTTTTGTTTCATATTAGGAAGGTTTTTCTTACACCATGATTGCTCTCCCATGTTCTTCTTCTAGTGATTGTGTGGTTTTCTTTTTAACCTTTAAATCTGACCAATTCAGAATTTATTGATGGGCACAGACTAAGGTAGGGCTCCACGCTCCACATTTATTCTTTTTTCAAGTCAGTGGGCCCTTGTCCTAATGTCGTGTGTTGATTGATCGATCTTTCCCCCGCCTATTTGAAATGGCACTTTGATCATAATCAAACAGCGTATTTGGGTCTCTTTCCGGACTTGGTGTTCGTT
>NW_023180479.1:1296-1664 GCF_002007445.2 Ailuropoda melanoleuca | reverse complement strand
GAGGGTTTTTCTTCACATCGTTCACAAAGAAGAGTGAAGACGTGCATGTGGATAGGCTTTAGGCAAAAAAGAAAAGCAGCACCTAAAGCATTACGGGATAACTGAGAGACGTATTTAAAAATCACACAAAAACCCGTGAGACAGCAGACTGAGACCGTGAGCCGGGAGTGTGCGCCACCGGACTTCTCACGGAACTCCAGTGTGCGCACTGGATCCAGACTGAGACCGGGAGCTCCGGAAGTGCGCGCGCGGCGCCTGGCAGCGTTAGAAACAAAAGGACAGAGATGCGCCGGCCCTGGAGGTGAGGGCTGGGACGCCGGTGGGGCGCACATCCCGGGGACGCTGCAGGGTTGAGCAGCACCAACAGT
>NW_023180479.1:777-1159 GCF_002007445.2 Ailuropoda melanoleuca | reverse complement strand
GTGAGACAGCAGACTGAGACCGTGAGCCGGGAGTGTGCGCCACCGGACTTCTCACGGAACTCCAGTGTGCGCACTGGATCCAGACTGAGACCGGGAGCTCCGGAAGTGCACGCGCGGCGCCTGGCAGCGTTAGAAACAAAAGGACAGAGATGTGCCAGCCCCGGAGGTGAGGGCTGGGACGCCGGTGGGGCGCACATCCCGGGGACGCTGCAGGGTTGAGTAGCACCAACAGTGACAGAGTTAAAAATGGCCAGAACATCAGTGGGGAACGGGCTGCAATCCCTCTGTTCTGAGACAGAGGCTGAGATTTGGCCGCTGCTGCTCTGACTCTCAGAAGAGGCACAGCAGACCGCCAGGGAAAGCCACCAGAGAACAAAAGCCC
>NW_023180479.1:309-626 GCF_002007445.2 Ailuropoda melanoleuca | reverse complement strand
GGGGCACCTGGGTGGCGCAGTCATTGAGTGCCTGTCTTCGGCTTAGGGCGTGATCCCGGCGTTCCGGAAAGGAGTCCCTCATGGGGCTCCTCCGCTGGGAACCTGCTTCTTCCTCTCACACTCCCCTGCTTGTGTTCCCTCTCTCACTGGTTGGCTCTCTGCCACATAAATAAATAAAATCTTTAAAGAAGAAGCCCACATCCCTAAGATCCCTATAAAACAAGGGCGCACGGCCTAGGTGCCAGTCAATAATTTGGGCTCTGGACAACCCCGCAACCTCTCCTCATCAGAATGACAAGAAGGAGAAGCCCCCCCCA
>NW_023180479.1:0-243 GCF_002007445.2 Ailuropoda melanoleuca | reverse complement strand
GGATACGGATGTAACCAAATTATCAGAAATGGAATTCACAGTAACAATGGTCAAAATGATGAGTAGACTTAAAAAAAAGTATTAACGAAAATGTTACTGAGAATATAGAATCCCTAAGGACGGAAACGAGAGTGAATCTGACAGAAATTAAAAATTCTATGAGCCAAATGCGGTCAAAACTAGAGGCTCTGACAGCCAGGGTCACCGAGGCAGAGGAACGCGTTAGCGAATTGGAGGATGGGT
>NW_023180478.1:0-1222 GCF_002007445.2 Ailuropoda melanoleuca | reverse complement strand
TCATATGTGGTTTTCTCATTTTTATTCCGTTTAAGGAATTGTTATTTTCATTCTTATTTTTCTGGCATAGCAAAGATGCTTAATAAATGGATGTTGTTATTGCTTTGGTGCCCCTGTCATTTTATATTTTAATACATTATTATTATTTGTAGGTTAATTAATAGACTCAGTTATACAGTATGAAGATCTGAAAGAGATTATTTTGTGCTTAAATAAAGAAGAGGTGGAAGAATAAAGTCATTAGTGTTTGAGTAGGNATAAAGTCATTAGAGTTTGAGTAGGGGGATGTGGTGATTGATTGGGAAAGATGTAAGTGTACAGGCAAATCCCAGAGATCTAATGTAGAGAATTGGTTAATTTTTATGCAAATTATAAGCTTTATTCAGAATATATAGGAGTAAGAACATTTAAAGGGGAAAATGATCCATTTGGTTTTGAAATACTGAATTTGATTTATTCATGGGAAACAAGTATGGCAACGTTCAGAAGGAAGTTCTAATCTTTAAGAACCTAGAAGCCACAGCTGCTTTCAGATATCGATTTGAAAATTTTCATTAAATAGGTGAACGATGAAACTGTGAAAGTGGGTGAGATAATTATTTAAATGACTTGAGAATGGGCAAAGGGCAGATGCCTGAAGGATTCCAAAGTTAAAGTTCTTTGGGTGTGGGGTGGGAAGCCAAAGAGAGAAATTGCTGAGTGGTGGGAGACAAGTGCTAGAGACCAGTGCCAATACTTGAGGAGAGAAAATTTCCAGGAAGAAAGTATCCTCAGCATAATAGCTAAGTGTTGGATAAATGAGAGGATCACCAAAATGAATCAACTGGATCTGGCAATTCTATTATGCTGTTATTTTCCAATCAGGGACACCTGATTCTCTGGCCCTTTACACACACAGACTATGGATGATAAAATTCCTTTCCCCAGAAACCTAAAGAGCGCCATATTAATATTATTCATAGGGAATTAACACCTGAAACTTAAAACTCTACTCCAGAGATGCCACATTGACCACCAAAAAAAAAAAAAAAGTTTCTCTGGAAGGCACCAAACTGAAAATTGTTTGGCAGGGACATTTTGTCAGACTGGTTTAGAGATTCCTCCTATGATTCCTCAGCTTTGTTGAACGAAGTTGTTGGAGTCATACATGCAGGTTCTGACCGCAGCTGTTCTGATTATTTGGGGAAATTACTTAATCACTTTGGACATCAGTTTCCTCATA
>NW_023180477.1:324-647 GCF_002007445.2 Ailuropoda melanoleuca | reverse complement strand
TTACTTTAAATGTAAACGGACTAAATGCTCCAATAAAAGGCATATGATGACAGAATGTATGAAAAAAAAAAAAGACCCAGGTGTATGCTGCCTATAAGAGACGCATTCAGACCTTAAGACACCTGCAGATTGAAAGTGAGGGGATGGAAAAACATCTATTATGCAGATGTATGTCAAAAGAAAGTCAGAATGGCAATACTTATATCAGACAAAACAGACTTTATTTTTTTTTAAAGATTTTATTTATTTATTTGACAGAGATAGAGACAGCCAGAGAGAGAGGGAGCACAAGCAGCGGGAGTGGGAGAGGAAGAAGCAGGCTC
>NW_023180477.1:0-202 GCF_002007445.2 Ailuropoda melanoleuca | reverse complement strand
TTTAAGACAAAGAGTATAACAAGAGACAAAGAAGGACACTATATAATCACAAAGAGGACAATTCAAGCAAGAAGATATAATAAAGGTAAATATTTATGCACCCAACATAGGAGCACCCAAATACATAAAACAATAACAAACATAAAGGAACTCTGGTAATAATACAATAATAGTAGGGGACTTCAACAGCCCACTAACATCA
>NW_023180476.1:567-1536 GCF_002007445.2 Ailuropoda melanoleuca | reverse complement strand
ATCCCACAATGCCGGGATCATGCCCTGAGCCGAAGGCAGACGCTTAACCGCTGTGCCACCCAGGCGCCCCCTGATAAAATATTTTTATTTCATAAATCCCACTGGAGAGTTTTAGCTTTAATTGTTCCATGAAATGGCGAGTTCATAGGGATTTGTGCACGTGAGGTATCTTTGATCTCACTTTAGTTTAGTGTTTCCACATGCGTTTCTGAATAGTAAGGAGTCACAGAGTGGTGCGTCCAAGTTCCCTAGGCATCCCTCACAGGGCTTGTAACTGTGTAAATCTCAAGCCCACCTGAGAGTTAAAGTTGTGAATTAACAAATTAATCCATATGGTGGTTTTCATGTTAGAGGTTAAAGAAGATTAGGTAGAAATTATCAAAAAGCAATTTCAGAACTGACAAAGTTGATCACCTTCTGACTCCCCAGAGAAATGGGAAGTATCTTTCACTCACATATAAGACCTCCTGACCACTGAACTGGGATTGATTGATGGATGGATTGATGATTTTTAAACTGGGCTCAATCGNCTCAATCTGTAGGATGTTTTTCAGTTTTAGCCAGAATCTAAGGGAAAATGGTATGGATAAAATTTTAAGAAGGGAAATTGAAAATAGTCTATGGTTTAAAGGCTAGAAAATATATATATTTTTAAATAAGGTTGAAAGTAACTTTTAAATCTTTCTGATCCAAATTTATTTTTTGTTTTGTTTTGTCTCTCTTTCTCTCTCTCTCTCTCTTTTTAAAGATTTATTTATTTATTTTAGACAGAGTGAGCATGAGTGGGAAGTGGGGCTGAGGGACAGGGGAAGCAGACTCCCCACTGAGTGGGGAGCCTTCCACAGGGCTGGATTCCATGACCCTGAGATCACCACCTGAGCTGAAACCAAGAGTTGGACACTTAACTGACTGAGCCACCCAGCACCCCTGGGTTGTCTCTCTTAAGAAAAAAATTGTATAACTATTTTT
>NW_023180476.1:0-417 GCF_002007445.2 Ailuropoda melanoleuca | reverse complement strand
TTTTTAAAGATTTCTTTATTTATTTTAGACAGAGTGAGCATGAGTGGGAAGAGGGGCTGAGGGAGAGGGGAAGCAGACTCCCCACTGAGTGGGGAGCCTTCCACAGGGCTGGATTCCATGACCCTGAGATCACCACCTGAGCTGAAACCAAGAGTTGGACACTTAACTGACTGAGCCACCCAGCACCCCTGGGTTGTCTCTCTTAAGAAAAAAATTGTATNGCACCCCTGGGTTGTCTCTCTTAAGAAAAAAATTGTATAACTATTTTTTAAATTGTGTATCAAGTACCTTTATTCTGCCACTCAAATACTTTTTGAAGTAAGCAAGCCATAAACAAATAATTAAGTATAATCATAAAAATTTTATGTAATAAGTAACAAATCTAACAATAATAAATGAATTAGTGGTTTTCTTAAA
>NW_023180475.1:0-1391 GCF_002007445.2 Ailuropoda melanoleuca | reverse complement strand
GGGAGTAGGAAGTCTCCATGTGTGACCTGACGCTGTCTCAGGCAGCCTTTCGGGGTGGCTGGAGCTCAAAACGCCTGTAGTTCTGAGACAATGAATCTGGTCAATTTTCCTGGGTTCCCAATTCGATCAAACAGAAATTAACTGCCATTTGCTGGTCAACAACGTACTCTGGGTAAAATGCCCACATGGGGCGTGGCACGTGGTAGGTCCAAGCACGTGCCTGCCCATGCCCCTCAAGTCCTCTGATCACCCGAACCAACCAGACAACATGCCTTCACTTTCCTCANCCAGACAACATGCCTTCACTTTCCTCCGCACGGAGGCTGAAATACGGCCCCAAAGCGCCGTCGGTGCCAGTGGCTGATATTTTCTGTCCTGCCGTGTCACCTTGACTCCTCTGGCACTTGTGATTTAGAAGTGTGTGCTCAGCTCAGCACAAATGAATTTTCAAGGCATATACGGTCTTTTGTGATGTGAGAGCCAGATGGGGTTTTTATTGACTTGTGCCACCATTGAGCATAATTAGGCAGAGGCAAGAAACGACCGTCACCGAAGGAGTGAGTTCGCAGGCTGGGGAGGAAGGGCTGGTGCTGCGGCAGCCCGGGAGAGAGGGCCTCGCAGATGCTCTCAGCTGGAGGGCCAGACCGTCAGCCCGCAGGCGGCTCGGGCCAGGCGGCACGGGCCAGCCCGCCAACCCACGTGCGCACTCAGTCACAGGGACAGCGGGGGTGAAGGTGGAAAGGGCGAACAGCAGCTCCGTTCGGGCGGCTCTGAGACACTTTGCACTGAAGCTGAATCAAGAGCGCCACAGCTGTGCCCTCCTTGGTGACTGTCCCCCAGGCATCCGGGGGCGCCCAAAGATGGGCAAGCCCTGGAGCTCTTCTTTGGCCAGCCAAACACTTAGAGGATGCCTCCTCATGTGGCTGTCCCTGGAGCAGTCGTCACAGGAGAACACATGCCAAGCATCCGCTAATCCTTGCTGAGCAGCCCATCGTGTTCTCCTGCTCCTCCCGCGCCCGAGCCGCAACCACTCCCCCGACCAGGCCTCCTCACGGTGCCCTCAAAGCACCACTGCCTCCCTGCCCTCCACTCCAGATGTGTTCACATTAATGTCAAATACAGGAAACCACACGGAATGACAGTACAAATGTCCAATAAGCATCATTGGTAATTAACAAACGTTCACAGTTTGTCATTTTGGCTTTCTCGTCCCGACCCCAGAGCAGCCACTATTACGAACCTGGTGTGTATCTATCCAGTTCCAAATTATAATTCTTTGCATATAAATAGAAATGAATATGGATATTTATATATAAACTATATATATATACACATTTACCTATGCACTTTACAAGCATGAAAATATATTACAGATTATACATATATATGCA
>NW_023180474.1:0-1141 GCF_002007445.2 Ailuropoda melanoleuca | reverse complement strand
GATACAAACAAAGACTTTACTGGTAACATGGCATAATTAAAATTCTATCTCTCAGTTCTCAGTGCCAATGTTAATGGTTTAAATGCTCCCATAAAATGCCACATNAACCAATTTCGTAACCACGAAACCAGCCCTACAGGAGATATTAAGGGGGGCTCTATAAAGGTAAAAAGGCCCCAAGAGTGATACAGAGCAGCAAGTCACAACCGATACAAAGACTTTAAAGAGAAATGGCATCATTAAAATCATATCTGTCAATAATCTCTATCAATCTAAATGGCTTAAACTCTCCCATAAAACGCCACAGGGTTGCAGATTGGATAAAAAGACATGACCCATCCATTTGCTGTCTACAAGAGACTCATTTTGAACCCAAAGATGCATTCAGACTTAGAGTAAGGGGATGGAGTACCATCTTCCACGCAAATGGACCTCAAAAGAAAGCTGGAGTAGCAATTCTCATATCAAATAGACTGGATTTTAAACTAGAGGCCATAGAGAGAGACACAGAAGGGCACTATATTATTGTTAAAGGAAGCATTCAAGAAGTGGATATGACAATTATTAATATATATGCCCCCAACAGGGGAGCAGCAAGATACACAAGCCAACTCTTAACCAAAATAAAGAGACATATAGATAAGAACACAGTAATAGTAGGGGACCTCAACACCCCACTATCAGAAATAGACAGAACACCCTGGCAAAAACTAAGCAAAGAATCAAAGGCTTTGAATGCCATACTCGACGAGTTGGACCTCATAGATATATATAGAACACTACACCCCAGAACCAAAGAATACTCATTCTATTCAAATGCCCATGGANAATGCCCATGGAACATTCTCAAGAATAGATCATGTCCTGGGACACAAACAGGTCTCAACCGATACCAAAAGATTGAAATTATCCCATGCATATTCTCAGATTTCCTTGTGGAACTCAACCACAAGGAAAAACCTGGAAGAAACTCACACACTTGGAGACTAAGAACCATCCTGCTCAAGAATGACTCAATAAACCAGGAAATCAAAAAACTATTTAAACAATTTATGGAGAACAATGAGAAGGAAAACACAACGGTCCAAAACCTATGGGATACTGCAAAGGCAGCCCTAAGGGGGAAATACATAGCCATCCA
>NW_023180473.1:9124-9943 GCF_002007445.2 Ailuropoda melanoleuca | reverse complement strand
CAGAGTTAAAGTGGCCAGAACATCAGTGGAGAACGATCCGCGATCCCTCTGTTCTGAGACAGAGGCTGAATTTCAGCCGCTGCTGCTCTCTCAGAAGAGGCATAGCAAACCGCCAGGGAAAGCCGCCAGAGAACAAAAGCCCGGAAATACCGGCTCACAGGGTGCCCATCCCCATCCCCCCTCGCAAGGGACACAGAGACTCTACCCAAACAGGGTTTTCTGAGTACCTGCAGGCAGGCCCCTCCCCCAGAAGGCAGGCTGAAAAATCAAGAAGCCCACAACCCGGAGCGCCTGAGTGGCGCAGTCACCAAGCACCTGTCTTCGGATTAGGGTGTGATCACAACGCTCCGTAAGGAGTCCTTCATCGGGCTTCTCCACCGGGAACCTGCTTCTTCCTCTCCCACTCCTCTGCTTGGGTTCCCTTTCTTGCTGACTGTCTCTCTCTCTCTCAAATAAATAAATAAACTCTTTAAGGAAGAAGCCCACATCCCTAAGATCTCTATAAAACAAGGGCGCACGGCCTGGGTCCCAGTCAACACTTGGGCTCTGGACAACCCTGCAATCTCTCTTCATCAGAATGACGAGAAGGAGAAGTCCCCCCCAGCAAAGAAAAGATAATGAGTCTGTGGCCTCTGCCACAGAATTGGCCTCGGCCACAGAATTAATACATATGGATGTATCCCAATTATCAGAAATGGAATTCAGAGCAACAATGGTCAAGATGATGAGTAAACTTGAAAAAAGCATCAGAGAAAGCGTTGCTGAGAATATAGAATCCCTAAGGGCAGAAATGAGAGCGAATCTGACAGAAATTAAAAA
>NW_023180473.1:2959-4474 GCF_002007445.2 Ailuropoda melanoleuca | reverse complement strand
TACGAAGCGGGGAGCCGTGAAACCGCGCACAGATATCGGAAGCTAAACAGAAGGGGGAGGGAGCCGCGTGTCAGGGCGCCGGGAAGCGGTAGCCACCTACAAGGGGGAGCAGACAGACCGCAGGCCCGCACGCTTGAGACAGCAGACTGAGATTGGGAGCTCCGGGAGCGCACGTGGGACAGCTGGCGGTTGGCAGGCCACCTGCACGGGGGAGCAGGAGGACTCGCGGACGGCACCCGCGAGACAGCAGACTTAGAACGCGAGCTCCAGGAGAGCGCGCGCAGGGCAGCTGGCAGGCCACCTGCACCGGAGAGTGGGCGGACCAGGGACCCGCACTCTGGAAACAGCAGACTGAGTCCATGAGCCGGGAGTGTGCGCCACCAAGCATCTCACGGAGCTCCAGAGCTCCGGTGTGCTCACTGGATCGAGGCTGAGACCGGGAGCTCCGGGAGCGTCCGCGGGGCGGCTGGCGGCTGGAGGGCCACCTGCACGGGGGAGCAGGCGGACTCGCGGTCAGCACCCGTGAGACACCAGACTGAGACGGGGAGCTCCGGGAGCCCGCGCGGGGCGGCTGGCGGCGGGCGGGGTTGGAAACACAAAGGACAGAGACGTGCCGGCCCTGGAAGTGAGGGCTGGGACGCCGGGTGTGGGGCGCACAGCCCGGGATGCTGCAGGGTTGAGCAGCACCAACAGAAACAGAGTTAAAGTGGCCAGAACATCAGTGGAGAACGATCCGCGATCCCTCTGTTCTGAGACAGAGGCTGAATTTCAGCCGCTGCTGCTCTCTCAGAAGAGGCATAGCAAACCGCCAGGGAAAGCCGCCAGAGAACAAAAGCCCGGAAATACCGGCTCACAGGGTGCCCATCCCCATCCCCCCTCGCAAGGGACACAGAGACTCTACCCAAACAGGGTTTTCTGAGTACCTGCAGGCAGGCCCCTCCCCCAGAAGGCAGGCTGAAAAATCAAGAAGCCCACAACCCGGAGCGCCTGAGTGGCGCAGTCACCAAGCACCTGTCTTCGGATTAGGGTGTGATCACAACGCTCCGTAAGGAGTCCTTCATCGGGCTTCTCCACCGGGAACCTGCTTCTTCCTCTCCCACTCCTCTGCTTGGGTTCCCTTTCTTGCTGACTGTCTCTCTCTCTCTCAAATAAATAAATAAACTCTTTAAGGAAGAAGCCCACATCCCTAAGATCTCTATAAAACAAGGGCGCACGGCCTGGGTCCCAGTCAACACTTGGGCTCTGGACAACCCTGCAATCTCTCTTCATCAGAATGACGAGAAGGAGAAGTCCCCCCCAGCAAAGAAAAGATAATGAGTCTGTGGCCTCTGCCACAGAATTGGCCTCGGCCACAGAATTAATACATATGGATGTATCCCAATTATCAGAAATGGAATTCAGAGCAACAATGGTCAAGATGATGAGTAAACTTGAAAAAAGCATCAGAGAAAGCGTTGCTGAGAATATAGAATCCCTAAGGGCAGAAATGAGAGCGAATCTGACAGAAATTAAAAA
>NW_023180473.1:0-623 GCF_002007445.2 Ailuropoda melanoleuca | reverse complement strand
GAGTGTGCGCCACCAAGCATCTCACGGAGCTCCAGAGCTCCGGTGTGCTCACTGGATCGAGGCTGAGACCGGGAGCTCCGGGAGCGTGCGTGGGGCAGCTGGCGGCTGTTGGCTGGAGGGCCACCTGCGCGGGGGAGCAGGCGGACTCGCGGTCAGCACCCGCGAGACACCAGACTGAGACGGGGAGCTCCGGGAGCCCGCGCGGGGCGGCTGGCGGCGGGCGGGGTTGGAAACACAAAGGACAGAGACGTGCCGGCCCTGGAAGTGAGGGCTGGGACGCCGGGTGTGGGGCGCACAGCCCGGGATGCTGCAGGGTTGAGCAGCACCAACAGAAACAGAGTTAAAGTGGCCAGAACATCAGTGGAGAACGATCCGCGATCCCTCTGTTCTGAGACAGAGGCTGAATTTCAGCCGCTGCTNTGAATTTCAGCCGCTGCTGCTCTGACTCTCAGAAGAGGCATAGCAAACCGCCAGGGAAAGCCGCCAGAGAACAAAAGCCTGGAAATACTGGTTCACAGGGTGCCCATCCCCATCCCCCCTCTCAGGACACATGGAGACTCTACCCAAACAGGGTTTTCTGAGTACCGGCAGGCAGGCCCCTCCCCCAGAAGGCATGCTGAAAA
>NW_023180472.1:409-611 GCF_002007445.2 Ailuropoda melanoleuca | reverse complement strand
GATTTGTCCCATCCCCTTCTGCACACCTTGTAGTCTTTCTCTCTTACTTTATGTTCTCCTTAGTCTCCCTTGTTCTCTTTGTTCCCTGTCTTCCTTAGGCATTTCATTCACCACTGTGTGATGACGTTGAATTTTGCAGCACCATTTCTCACTACACTCCAGTAATCCAAACATGTTTCTGAGAGTTTACTGGATGTGAATA
>NW_023180472.1:0-149 GCF_002007445.2 Ailuropoda melanoleuca | reverse complement strand
CCCCTTGCTACTCTCTAGACAAAACCAGATTCTTCAACATTTATTAAGCTGGTAGGTATTTTCTATTTATTTTTTTTAAAGATTTTATTTATTTATTCGACAGAGATAGAGACAGCCAGTGAGAGAGGGAACAAAAGCAGGGGGAGTGG
>NW_023180471.1:1193-1326 GCF_002007445.2 Ailuropoda melanoleuca | reverse complement strand
GGACCTCATAGATATATATAGAACACTACACCCCAGAACCAAAGAATACTCCTTCTACTCTAATGCCCATGGAACATTCTCAAGAATAGATCATGTTCTGGGACACAAAACAGGTCTCAACCAATACCTAAAG
>NW_023180471.1:507-890 GCF_002007445.2 Ailuropoda melanoleuca | reverse complement strand
CTCAAGAAGCTGGAACAGCAACAGAGGGACAGGCCTAACCCACTCACGAGGAAGCAGTTGACCAAAATTAGAGCAGAAATCAATGAATTAGAAAACAGAAGTACAGTAGGGCAAATCAACAGGACTAGAAGCTGGTTCTTTGAGAGAACCCATAAAATTGACAGACCACTGACAAGGCTTATCCAAAAGCAAAGAGAAAGGGCCGAAATTAGTAAAATTATGAATGATAAAGGAGAGGTCACGACCAACACCATTGAAAGTGGAAGGATTATTAGAAATTTTTATCAACAGCTATATGCCAAAAAACTAAGCAATCTGGAAGAGATGGAGGCCTTCCTGGAAACCTATAAACTACCAAGACTGAAACAGGAAGAAATAGATTT
>NW_023180471.1:0-169 GCF_002007445.2 Ailuropoda melanoleuca | reverse complement strand
GGGATTCATACCTGGGATGCAAGCATGGTTCAACATTCGCAAATCAATCAGTGTGATACATCATATCAACAAGAAAAGAGTCAGGAACCATATGATCTTCTCAATTGATGCTGAAAAAGCATTTGACAAAATACAGCATCCTTTCCTGATTAAAACTCTTCAGAGTGTA
>NW_023180470.1:0-1404 GCF_002007445.2 Ailuropoda melanoleuca | reverse complement strand
TTTTTTTTTTTTAAGATTTTATTTATTTGATGGAGAGAGAGACAGCCAGCGAGAGGGAACACAGGCAGGGGGAGTAGGAGAGGAAGAAGCAGGCTCCCAGCGGCCGAACCTGATGTGGGGCTTGATCCCAGACAAGCCCTGAGCCAAAGGAAGACACTTAATGACTGAGCCACCCAGGCGCCCCAGATTTTCTTCTTCTGAGCCCCTGTCCTGATGCAGCCAGCTGCTCCGGTGTGCAGCTTGGGAATGGTTTTCTCATGGAAGGAGCACAGTTCTCCCCGATCGATAAACAGGACTAGCTGACAGTCTTGCTCACCCCCTGCACGAGAAGATGGACCAGGGTTGACATCACTAGAGAAGGTGGCATCCCCAGCTGTCCCCAGCTGTCCCCAGGTCTTGAAGACATCCAGGTTTGCTCCTCTGTGCTATCAGAGCTTTCAGATGGTCTGTGTTTCTCATCCTGACTCCTTCCCTGTCACAAAGGTGTGCATTGACTTAGGTTAGGTTAGGCTATGAGCGTGAGCAATGTGACAAGTTCCAACTTCAAGGAGCTCAGTGTGGCCAGGGTGGGAAGGAGAGAACTCAAAAGGATAGTTACGTAATTTCGTGTATTTTCCACCACTGTTTTCAGAAAAGAGTGGAGGTGATTGGAGAGAATGATTAGATAGGCCTCCGGTTATGGAATAACTAAGTCATGGGGATGCAAGGCACAGCAGAGGGAATATAGTCAATGGTGTGGTCATTGCGTTCTTTGGTGACAGATGGGAGCCACACTTGGGAGCACAGCATAACGTATAGACTCTTGTCGAATCACTGTATCATACGCCTGAAGCTAATATAACGTTATGTGCCAACTGTACTCAAATTAAAAAAAATTAAAAATAAAAAGGATAATAAAATTTTTAAAATAAAAGACTGATTAAGGAACAAGATAATCATGGCAGGATGAAACAGGTAAAAATAAGATAGGAGAGGGGCACCTGGGTGGCTCAACCGGTTAAGTGTTTGCTTTGGCTCTGGTCATGATCCCAGGGTCCTGGGATCGAGCCCTGCGTCAGGCTCCCTGCTCAGCAGGGAGTCTGCTTCTCCCTTTCCCTCTGCTCCTCCCCTTTCTCCCTCTCTCTCTCTTTCTCACTCATTCTCTCAAATAAATAAATAAAATCTTTAAAAAAAAATAAGTTGGGAAACCCGAAATATGGAGTTTGGATTCACATGGGCCCAGATTTAAACCTAAGGTTCACGACTTTATGGGCAGTTCCTTGACTCCTCTTGGCTCCTGTTTGCTCGTCTACAAACTGGGAGTAACAAGCCTGTGGGAGGATAATACCTTGAATTGTTGACAGAGGCTTATCCCTTATCATTCCTCCCCACCCACCCCATCATTCCTCCCCCTCCTTCCATTTT
>NW_023180469.1:0-742 GCF_002007445.2 Ailuropoda melanoleuca | reverse complement strand
ATGGCTTTTATGAGATTGAGAAATGTACCCTCTATTCCTACACTCTGAAGGGTTTTAATCAGGAAAGGATTGCAATTCTTTTCTGTTTAACACTTCCAAGNGACAGGCTCCAACCTGGTGCCCCAGTTCTGAGACCCAAGTCCCCACATTGCATTGTTTCCTGGGCCTGACTCACTGCCTTGGAAACCTCCCAGCCCTCAGTCTCTGGAGGACCTGGACTGCCTAACTCTCTCTTGTTTCCCTCTAGGGAGAGAAATTCTATCTTTGAGCTTCTGCCTAATGGCTGGGGTTCCTCCATCTGCTGACAGACTCACTTAATGATGCCGCAGGCTTCAGAGCATTGCCAGCTCCATGATACCCGATCCCTGGCTTGGCTTCCTCCTACCAGTCCCCCACCACCACTACACATGCACACGTACACACACACACGTTTGATCAAAGTTATCATGGCTGAAACAATCAGATAGATATTCGAGACTCATAATGAAAAACAGCCATGTTCTGTCCATCCCTCTCTACTTGCAATTCTTTTCTGTTTAACACTTCCAACAGTTTTAGCTGTTTCTTCTCATTTGCCTCTATAATTTATAATTTGCTTATATTGCTATTTCTTCCATTTTACCTCAATTTTAGATATTATGTATTGATTTTCGACAAGGACTATGTGGATCCAGTGCCCTCCCCAAATACACAGCAACTTCCCCTTTACCCATTCTCCTAATCTTAATTTTTGGTTAGATCA
>NW_023180468.1:0-565 GCF_002007445.2 Ailuropoda melanoleuca | reverse complement strand
ATGTTTGTAATTATACTTTTAATTTCCATGTCTTTCATTATAACTGAAATAAGTTCAGCATATGAAAATATTTATGAGCCATGATTTTTCTATGACCTTTCTAGTTTTTTTTTCCTTTGCCCATTTTTCTAATGAGTTGATGGTCCTTCTTATTTATTTTTAAGAGCTCTTTATATATGAGGATATTAACTCTGTCACTCATATGTGTTACAAATATTTTCCCAATGTGTCATGTGTTGGTATTTTTTTTCCATGTGGAAATTTAAAGCATCTTGGAAGAAGTTGCTGTGGCCAATGTCAAAGAGGTTACTGCCTATGTTCTGCTTTGGGATTTTGACAGATTCCTGTCTCACATTAAAGTCTTTCATCCATTTTGAGTTTATCTTTGTGTNTTGTGTATGCTGTAAGAGAATGGTCCAGTTTCATTCTTCTGCATGTGGCTGTCCAATTTTCCCAGCACCATTTATTGAAGAGATGGTCTTTTTTCCACTGGATATTTTTTACTGATTTGTCAAAGATCAGTTACCATAGAGTTGAGGGTCCATTTCTGGAGACTTCTGTTCCA
>NW_023180467.1:0-580 GCF_002007445.2 Ailuropoda melanoleuca | reverse complement strand
TTGTCTGAGAAACTCTTTACCTCTCCTTCTATTCTCCTTGCTGGATGGAATATTCTTGGCTACAGATTTTCTTTCCTTTCTGTGCTTTGAATATATCATGCCAGTTCCTTCTAATCTGCAAAGTTTATGCTGAAGAAGCCACTGATAGTCTTATGGAGTTTCCTTATATATGTAACTGTCCTCTTTTCTCTTGATGCTTTTTTTTTNTTTTTAAGATTTTATTTATTTATTTGAGAGCGAGAGTGAGAGAGATCACAGAGGGAGAGAGTGAGGGAGAAACAGGCTCCCGGCTGAGCAGAGAGCCTGATGAGAGGCTGGATCCCAGGACTCTGAGATCATGACCTGAATCGAAGGCAGAGGCTTAACCGACTGAGCCACCCAGGCACCCCTTTCTAGATGCTTTTAAAATTCTTTACCACTAATTTTTGACATTTTAATTACCGTGTGTCTAGTGTGGACCACCTTGGGTTGATTTTGTTGGGGGTTCTCCATGCCTCCTGATTCTCAAAACCTGTTTCATTCCCTAGATTAGGGAAGTTTTTAGCTATTACTTTTCAAATAAATTTTGTCTCCTGAGATC
>NW_023180466.1:0-626 GCF_002007445.2 Ailuropoda melanoleuca | reverse complement strand
TTGTCTGAGAAACTCTTTACCTCTCCTTCTATTCTCCTTGCTGGATGGAATATTCTTGGCTACAGATTTTCGTTCCTTTCTGTGCTTTGAATATATCATGCCAGTTCCTTCTAGTCTGCAAAGTTTATGCTGAAGAAGCCACTGATAGTCTTATGAAGTTTCCTTATATATGTAACTGTCCTCTTTTCTCTTGATGCTTTTTTTTANGAGTTTCCTTATATATGTAACTGTCCTCTTTTCTCTTGATGCTTTTTTTTTAAGATTTTATTTATTTATTTGAGAGCGAGAGTGAGAGAGATCACAGAGGGAGAGAGTGAGGGAGAAACAGGCTCCCGGCTGAGCAGAGAGCCTGATGAGAGGCTGGATCCCAGGACTCTGAGATCATGACCTGAATCGAAGGCAGAGGCTTAACCGACTGAGCCACCCAGGCACCCCTTTCTAGATGCTTTTAAAATTCTTTACCACTAATTTTTGACATTTTAATTACCGTGTGTCTAGTGTGGACCACCTTGGGTTGATTTTGTTGGGGGTTCTCCGTGCTTCCTGATTCTCAATACCTGTTTCATTCCCTAGATTAGGGAAGTTTTTAGCTATTACTTTTCAAATAAATTTTGTCTCCTGAGATC
>NW_023180465.1:0-1813 GCF_002007445.2 Ailuropoda melanoleuca | reverse complement strand
CCTTAGACCTTGGCCCCCGAGTGCAAGAATGTTCTGCTCTGGCCAGGGAGCCAGATGGAGCCCCGCACAGAGGATGCCCGTCTTTGCCAGGGCAACAAATAGGAACCCCAGAGACAGCAGAATACCACCGGCCATCAGGGAGAGACAGCCAAGTGTCTGCCAGGAGGAGAGAGTAAGTACTGAAAGCCCAGAGGATCAGAGCCCACAGGTGACCTGGGGAGGAAGAGAAGGCTCCCATAGGGATGGCCACGGAGGCCAGATAGTTCCACAAGTAGGATGGGTGACAGGACTCCAGGAGGAGGGAATAGCATGAACAAAGGCCTGGAGGCAGGTCAGGAAGTTTTCCCTCCCTTCCCCTATGGTCCTCCATGCTATTCCTTACATTCCACATATGAGTGAAATCATATGATGATTGTCTTTCTCTGCTTGACTTACTTCACTTAGCATAATCTCCTCCGGTTCCATTCATGTTGATGCAAATGTTGGGTAATCATCCTTTCTGATGGCTGAGTAATATTCTGTTGTATATATGGACCACATCTTTTTTATCCATTCATCTGTTGAAGGGCATCTTGGCTTCTTTCACAGTTTGGCTATTGTGGACATTGCTGCTATGAACATTGGGGTGTAGGTGCCCCTTCTTTCCCTACATCTATATCTTTGGGATAAATACCCAGTAGTGCAATTGCTGGGTTGTAGGATAGCTCTTAGCTCTATTTTTTACTTATTGAGGAACCTCCATACTGTTTTCCAGAATGGCTTTGCCAACTTGCATTCCCACCGCAGTGTAGGAGCGTTCCCCATTCTCCACATCTTTGCCAACATTTGTTGTTTACTGCCTTGTTAATTTTTACCATCCTAACTACACCAAAAACCATAAGATACCTAGGAATAAACCTAACCAGAGAGGTCAAGGATCTATACTCAAGAAACTATAGAACACTCATGAAAGAAATTGAGGAAGACACCAAAAGATGGAAAAACATTCCATGCTCATGGATTGGAAGAATAAACTTTGTGAAAATGTCTGCGCTGCCCGGAGCTATCTACATTCTCAATACAATCCCTATTAAAATACCATTGGCATTTTTCAAAGAGCTGGAGCAAGCAATCCTAAAATGTGTATGGAACCAGAAAAGATCCCAAATCACGAGAGGATTGTTGAAAAAGAAAAACAAAGCTGGGAGCTCATGTTGCCTGACTTCAAGCTATATTACAAGACAGCATGGTATTGGCACAAAAACACATAGATCAATGGAACAGAAGTCTCCAGAAATGGACCCTCAACTCTATGGTAACTGATCTTTGACAAATCAGTAAAAAATATCCAGTGGAAAAAAGACCATCTCTTCAATAAATGGTGCTGGGAAAATTGGACAGCCACATGCAGAAGAATGAAACTGGACCATTCTCTTACAGCATACACAAAGATAAACTCAAAATGGATGAAAGACTTTAATGTGAGACAGGAATCTGTCAAAATCCCAAAGCAGAACATAGGCAGTAACCTCTTTGACATTGGCCACAGCAACTTCTTCCAAGATGCTTTAAATTTCCACATGGAAAAAAAATACCAACACATGACACATTGGGAAAATATTTGTAACACATATGAGTGACAGAGTTAATATCCTCATATATAAAGAGCTCTTAAAAATAAATAAGAAGGACCATCAACTCATTAGAAAAATGGGCAAAGGAAAAAAAAACTAGAAAGGTCATAGAAAAATCATGGCTCATAAATATTTTCATATGCTGAACTTATTTCAGTTATAATGAAAGACATGGAAATTAAAAGTATAATTACAAACAT
>NW_023180464.1:1431-1891 GCF_002007445.2 Ailuropoda melanoleuca | reverse complement strand
GTAATTAGAATCTGCCAACTAAACATTTTCTATGTTGTTCCCTGTGCTTCTGTCAATAGGATCTTCAATCTTCAGATTCTTTGAAGGAAACTTTTAAAGCTATTTGCCCATTTTATGAGAGCTATTTGGTCAAAACTAGATGATGTAATCAGTAAATCCACATAGAGGAGCACCTAGAGTCTATACTATGTTACCATATGCTGAGAGTGAACCAGCAAGAGACCCCACTGTCAGCTTTTTGTACTGGGGACAGCCTTCTTTTTTTTTTTTTAAAGATTTTATNTTTTAAAGGTTTTATTTATTTATTTGACAGAGATAGAGACAGCCAGCAAGAGAGGGAACACAAGCAGGGGGAGTGGCAGAGGAAGAAGCAGACTTCCAGCGGAGGAGCCCGATGTGGGGCTTGATTCCAGAACGCCGGGATCACGCCCTGAGCCAAAGGCAGACGCTTAACAACTGA
>NW_023180464.1:0-1420 GCF_002007445.2 Ailuropoda melanoleuca | reverse complement strand
CCCTGAGCCGAAGGCAGACGCTTAACCGCTGTGCCACCCAGGCGCCCCTGGGGACAGCCTTCTATCAAGAACTATGCAAGGCCTAGGATTTTACTGAATTAACAGGTAAGTTTATTACTGGTCCATGGATGCTGTAGAAAACACAAGACACTTAGGTGAGAGGCAACAGTCTTCATTATTCATGACAAAAGCAATAGCAAGAGATTCATGTTTCCAGCAGTTCCCAAAGTCCNAGACACAAGACACTTAGGTCAGAGACAACAGTCTTCATTATTCATGACAAAAGCAATAGCAAGAGTTTCATGTTTCCAGCAGTTCCCGAAGTCCCTCAACTACCACAGGAGCGAGGCAAAGGGTCTACAATGGGTGCCTGCACATGCAATGGGTTGCAATACAGTAGAGATATAGGAGAGCTGGGAAGATTCACCTTTTTTACAGTGAACAGTAGAAAATCTCTTTTTCTGTGGGAAAATAGTATTTCACCTCTCAAGGTTGCTTGCTGTACATACAGTCCTGAGAAATGCTTGCATGAAGAATAGTCAAGGCCTTGTATTCTTGTTACATCCAGACGGAATGTGCAGGGATACTCAGGGTTCTTGGCAGATTGATTCTCCCAATACGTTTCTCTCAGGAGACCTCCTGAATCCCATGTAATAGAAATCATCAGATAAGGACCATGGAACANAAGGACCATGGAACGGAACCTGCTGTTACACCTGTTAAAGATGAGTAAAGCATGAGTTCTTCTACTGAAATAAAAATGAATATTTAAAAGTAGGTTCTGATAGTGTCTTCCCACACCCAAATTGACTTTCTTGTGTAATTCCTGGGGCATATATTTACCCCATTGGAGACCACTGCCTTGGAGGACTGATCTCAAGGTTTCTATTTATTCTACCAGTATATGAACAGAACTCTTGGTGCACCAGAATTAAGACTTAATTAAGACTTTTCTCTCTTTTTTTTTAATGAAGACTTAAAAAAGATCTAACATGTTTTACATTTCTTCAGGAAAGACAATTTTAACATTCTTCAAAGAAAGAACACTTAGAGCATGTGTAATTTCAGTACTAACTGCAGTTCTTTCTAATTGAACAAGTTAGTTTTAAGAGAAATTTATCATATTATCCTTACCGTTTTAATTATTCTATGGACCTGGATATCTGCTGGTTCTTGAACTGACATCTTGGAACTACTGTGTACATAGTGCATAGCAAACAAGTCCAGGAGACAGCTGCAAGTGTCCTGTGTCCTGTAACTCATTCATTCTCTTCACTAATGCATTTTAAGGTCTTCAAAAGTTGTTTGCAATTGCCTGAGGAATGGGGGACCTGCCAGGATAAAAACCCGTAGGTGTGAGAAGTGAGGCAGAGCTACTGCCTTTGGCAACTTTGGAAAGAAAGGACCCAGAATCATTAAT
>NW_023180463.1:302-551 GCF_002007445.2 Ailuropoda melanoleuca | reverse complement strand
TGGTTCTTTGAGAGAATCCATAAAATTGATAAACCACTGGCAAGACTTATCCAAAAGAAAAGAGAAAGGACAGGAAATTAATAAAATTATGAATGAAAAAGGAGAGGTCACGAACAACAACATTGAAATTGGAAGGATTATTAGAAATTTTTATCAACAGCTATATGCCAAAAAACTAAGCAATCTGGAAGAGATGGAGGCCTTCCTGGAAACCTATAAACTACCAAGACTGAAACAGGAAGAAATAGA
>NW_023180463.1:0-244 GCF_002007445.2 Ailuropoda melanoleuca | reverse complement strand
TCTGATAAACAACCTTCCAAATAACAAAACTCCAGGCCCGAACGGTTTTCCTGGGGAATTCTACCAAACATTTAAAGAAGAAATAATACCTATTCTCCTAAAGTTATTTCAAAAAATAGAAACAGAAGGAAAGCTACCAAACTCATTCTATGAATCTAATATTACCTTGATCGTCAAACCAGGCAAAGACCCCCTCAAAAAGGAGAATTACAGACCGATTTCTCTAATGAATATGGATGCCAAA
>NW_023180462.1:0-1020 GCF_002007445.2 Ailuropoda melanoleuca | reverse complement strand
TTTCCTTATGCTGGCAATGATCATAAGTATCATTTAACCAGGGCAGCCACAATCGTGTATCTAAGTCATTCGTTTATTCACTTGCTTGTTCCTTTAGTAAAAGTTTGAGTGCCTACCACACTCCAGGACTATGCTAACGGTGTAAAATACACTGTAACTCTATTTTCTGTTGCTTTAGAAAGCAAAATTATAGTACGTGAGTCAAGGTGTATTACATGCCTATTGTTTTTGCCTTTTAAATATTCATTCTGTCTTCCTAATATAGGAGAACCGCCATTTTGCTCAGAGGTCCAGGCTTTCCACGTTTCAGTATACTTGGTTTGACTGGGCTCATTCCACGGCTTGATGCCAGAATTGGTCACAGGACCCTGCCCCTATGCTATCAGCATATTCTCATCACCTGTAACTGATTCATGTCAGAGATATGTCCCAAATCGTGCTAAGACTCATGTGTGATTTAACGTTAGAGCTACAGGAAACAGATGCTTCATACACTGAAATTGCTAGGTTTTTTGTTTTTTTGGTTTTTTTTGGGTTTTTTTTGACAATACAAGCTCTGAACTCTTACAATTACCGTAATAAGACAACCTATGGTACACTGAGGAAATGAACACGAGATGGAGAATGACATTGTTTGATCCATTTCCTGGATCAAGCCATGTCTGAAGCTAGAACTAACCTCTAGATTTGCATTAGAAATCACACATACTCAGGGGCGCCTGGGTGGCACAGTGGTTAAGCATCTGCCTTCGGCTCAGGGCGTGATCCCGGCATTATGGGATCGAGCCCCACATCAGGCTCCTCCGCTAGGAGCCTGCTTCTTCCTCTCCCACTCCCCTGCTTGTGTTCCCTCTNCCCCTGCTTGTGTTCCCTCTCTCACTGGCTGTCTCTATCTCTGTCAAATAAATAAATAAACTCTTAAAAAAAAAAAAAGAAATCACACATACTCCATATTTTTCTTCCTGCTTTATTATTTTAAAATCTCACACTCTATATATTTTAGACATTTATTTTCTGTTA
>NW_023180461.1:1982-3898 GCF_002007445.2 Ailuropoda melanoleuca | reverse complement strand
TGGCAACATGGCATAATTAAAATCATGTCTCTCAATAATCAGTCTCAATGTAAATGGCCTAAATGCTCCCAGAAAATGCCACGGGGTTGCAGATTGGATAAGAAGACATGACCCATCCGTTTGCTGTCTACAAGAGAACTCATTTTGAACCTAAAGATACATCCAGACTAAAAGTAAAGGGATGGAATAACATCTTTGTTGCTAATGGGCCTCAGAAGAAAGCTGGGGTAGCAATTCTCATATCAGACACATTGGATTTTAAACTAAAGACTATAGTTANGGAGGGCACGTATTGCATGGTGCACTGGGTGTTATACGCAACTAATGAAGCATCAAACTTTACATCGGAATCTGGGGATGTACTGTATGGTGATTAACATAATATAATAAAAAAAATCGTTAATAAAAAAAAAAAGAATAAAGAGACATATAGATAAATATACACTAATAGTAGAAGACCTCAACACTCCACTATCAGCAATAGACAGATCACCTGAGCAAGAAATCAGCATAAAACAAGAGCTTTGAATGCAATATTCGACGTGTTGGACCTCATAGATATATATAGAACGCTACACCCTAGAACCAAAGAATACTCATTCTATTCAAATGCCCATGGAACATTCTCAAGAATAGATCATGCTCTGGGACACAAAACAGGTCTCAGCCAATACCAAAAGATTGAAATTATCCCCTGCATATTCTCAGACCACAACGCTCTGAAATTGGAACTCAACCACAAGGAAAAATTTGGAATAAACTCAAACACTTGGAGACTAAGAACCATCCTGCTCAAGAATGATTCAATAAATGAGGAAATCAAAAAACAACTTAAACAATTTGGAGACCAACGAGAATGAAAACACAACGGTCCAAAACCTATGGGACACTGCAAAGGCCGTCCTAAGGGGAAAATACATAGTCATCCAAGCCTTATTCAAAAGAATAGAGAAATCTAAAAAGTAGTTTTTATATTCTCACCTCAAGAAGCTGCAACAGCAACAGAGGGACATGCCTAATCCACGCATGAGGAAGCACTTGACAAAGATTAGAGCAGAAATCAATGAATTAGAGACCAGAACCACAGTAGAGCAGATCAACAGGACTAGAAGCTGGTTCTTTGAGAGAATCCATAAAATTGATAGACCACTGGCAAAACTTGTCCAAAAACAAAGAGAAAGGACTGAGATTATTAAAATTATGACTGAAAAGGGAGAGGTCACGACCAGCACCATTGAAATTGCAAGGATTATTAGAAACTTTTATCAACAGCTATATGCCAAAAAACTAAACAATCTGGAAGAGATGGAGGCCTTCCTGGAAACCTATAAACTACCAAGACTGAAACAGGAAGACATTGATTTTTTAAACAGGCCAATTAAATATGAGGAGATTGAAACAGTGATAAAAAACCTTCCAAAAAAACAAAACACCAGGACTGGGCGGTTTTCCTGGGGAATTCTACCAAACATTCAAAGAAGAAATAATACCTATTCTCCTAAAGCTATTTCAAAAAATAGAAACAGAAGGAAAGCTACCAAACTCATTCTATGAGGCTAATATTACCTTGATCCCCAAACCAGGCAAAGACCCCCTCAAAAAGGAGAATTACAGACCGATTTCTCTAATGAATANCTAATGAATATGGATGCCAAAATTCTCAACAAGATCCTGGCTAATATTATCCAACAGTACATTAAAAGGAGTATCCATGGGCGCCTGGGTAGCACAGTTGTTAAGCGTCTGCCTTCGGCTCAGGGCATGATCCCGGCGTTCCATGATCGAGTCCCACATCGGGCTCCTCGGCTGGGAGCCTGCTTCTTCCTCTACCTCTCCCCTGCTTTGTTCCCTCTCTCGCTGGCTGTCTCTCTGTCACATGAATAAATAAAATCTTTAAAAAAAAAATAAAATAAAAA
>NW_023180461.1:0-1561 GCF_002007445.2 Ailuropoda melanoleuca | reverse complement strand
GCAGATGACATGATATACTCTATGTGAAAACCCTAAAGAATCCACCCCAAACTATTAGAAGTTATAGAGCAATTCGGTAATGTGGCTGAATACAAAATCAATGCTCAGAAATCAGTTGCATTTCTATGCACAAACAATGAGAATGAAGAAAGAGAAATTAGGGAATCCATCCCATTTACAATAGCACCAAAAACCATACGTTACCTTGGAATTAACTTAACCAGAGACGTAAAGGACCTATATCCTAGAAACTATAGATCACTTTTGAAAGATATTGAGGAAGACATAAAAAGATGGAAAAATATTCCATGCTCATGGATTGGAAGAATTAACATAGTTAAAATGTCCATACTACCCAGAGCAATCTACACTTTCAATGCTATCCCGATCAAAATACCGAGGACATTTTTCAAAGAACTGGAACAAATAGTCCTTAAATTTGTATGGAACCAGAAAAGGCCCCGAATCTCCAAGGAACTGTTGAAAAGGAAAAACAAAGCTGGGGGCATCACAATGCCGGATTTCGAGCTGTACTACAAAGCTGTGATCACAAAGACAGCATGGTACTGGCACAAAAACAGACACATAGATCAATGGAACAGAATAGAGAACCCAGAAATGGACCCTCGGCTCTTTGGGCAAGTAATCTTTGATAAAGCAGGAAAAAACATCCGGTGGAAAAAAGACAGTCTCTTCAATAAATGGTGCTGGGAAAATTGGACAGCTACATGCAAAAGAATGAAACTTGACCACTCTCTCACACCATACACAAAGATAAACTCCAAATGGATGAAAGACCTTGATGTGAAACAGGAATCCATCAAAATCCTAGAGGAGAGCACAGGCAGCAACCTCTATGACATCGGCCACAGCAACCTTTTTCATGACATTTCTCCAAGGCAAGAGAAACAAAAGAAAAAATGAACTCGTGGGACTTCATCAAGATAAAAAGCTTCTGCACATCCAAGGAAACAGTCCAAAAAACTAAGAGGCAGCCCACGGGTGGGAAAAGATATTTGCAAATGATACTATACACAAAAGACTGGTATCCAAGATCTACAAAGAACTTCTCAAACTCAATACACAAGAAACAAATAAATCATAAAATGGGCAGAAGATATGAATAGACACTTTTCCAATGAAGATATACAAATGGCTAACAGACACATGAAGAAAATGTTCAAAATCATAAGCCATCAGGGAAATTCAAATCAAAACCACACTAAGATACCACCTTACACCAGTTGGAATGGCAAAAATTGACAAGGCAAGGGACAACAATTGTTGGAGAGGATGTGGAGAAAGGGGATCCCTCCTACATTGTTGGTGGGAATGCAAGTTGGTACAGCCACTTGGAAACAGTCTGGCAGTCCCTTAAAAAGTTAAAAATTGAGCTACCCTATGACCCAGCCTTTGCACTACTCAGTATTTACCCCAAAGAGACAGACCTAGTGAAGAGAAGGGCCTTATGCACCCCAATGTTCATAGCTGCATTGTCCACAATAGCTAACTCGTGGAAGGAGCCGAGATGGCCTTCAACAGATGACTGGTTTAAGAAGAT
>NW_023180460.1:0-3019 GCF_002007445.2 Ailuropoda melanoleuca | reverse complement strand
CCCCCCCCCCCCCCGCCCAGAGCAAGCCTGAGTAGTTGGGGGCCCTTGTCTGCTGTGGAAATGGCTCCTGGCTGGGGTGGGTGTGCTGCCCGAGGGGAACACAGCAGAAACTGGTGGAAGACGCCCACGGAGCCCCACCCAGCCCCACCGAGAACGTCCACGGAGCACGTGGCACTCGGCTGGCCTCTGGCTGGCCTCTTTTGGCAATGTCACAAAAGAAAATCGGACGCTTTGCCCAGGCTGCCCAGGCCCCGGGACAAAGAGGGGAGAGGCTCCTGTCACCACCACCCCAGGACCCTGACTCTACCCTACGCGGACCTTGGCCAGGAGTGGCCTGTGGGCTCAGCCTGGCCGCGGCCACCCACTGGGGGTCAGTGCAATGTGCCCTATGCTCCACTCTGGCCTCTCCCGCTGGGTCCGGATCCCGGGCCTGCTGGAAAGCAGGGGAGACGCAGGCCCCAGTCCCCACAGACACGGGCTGCAGCGAGTCCCCCTCTCCCTAGCCACGAGAATGCTGGCAGGTACACGGGTGACAGGAGCCCCGGGAGCTGGCTGGGACCCCAGTGCTGGCTTCTCCTGTCCCAGCTCTGATTCTAGAGACAGAAAAGGGAAGCAGAGGGCAGGCATGCCCACCACTCCGGGAAGATGTGGGAACGTGCAGACACCCAGGCTCCGTGCTTTGTTTTTAACCCTAGAAACGTCACAGCAGCCCTCCCGCCATCTGTGCCCTGTGGCTGTCTCCTGGCCGCGTCCGTCCCGACCCCAGGCTGGCGTCTGCCCCCTCATGCACCTGCATGGAGCTCACCTCCCGGGGCTGGGGCTGTTTCCATCTCTTGTCTGTATTTATTTCCCATCTTTACTCAAATAAGCTGGTGTTTTCTGACGGGAAGGCAAGAGAAACAGAATCCCACGTGGGCCACATGGCAGGGCCCTGCCTCAGCTGGCATGGTACTAAAATGTGACCATGTGGCCCCAGATTCTAGCCACCCACTCTTCATCGCCGGCCGCAGCGGGCAGCCTGGGTCCCAGCGCCAAGCCCAGCACTCTCCCCGTGCCCCGCCAGCACCCACCTCCGGAGCACTGTTTGCAGAAGAAGGCGTCCCCAGAGGGTGGAGGGAACTGCAGGAAACGGCTCTCTCCGGAAGGAAGGCTGCTCCCCTGCATCCCAGCCCCGGGCAGGAGACTCGTGTGCTTCTCACAGCAGCCCCCGTGTGGGGCACGCAGAGCGGGCTCTGCCCTTCCGCTCACACCAGACACGCGCGACACACCGAGCTCTGCCCGGGACCTGCAGGGGAGGCCAGGCCACTGTCTGCGGGCACCTCCCACCCAAGAAGAAGACCGTTTTTGTTCCACGTGATAAACCAGGTGAGGTGACAGGAAGGGAAATGCATCCAAGGACACAGAAGGGAGAGGGGCATGCGACGGCACGGGGTCAGGGGGAAGGGGGCAGGTGGAGGCTGGCCGTGGTCCCAGCCTGGGGACTCTACTGGCCCCTTGCACAGACAGCAGGGGGCCCGCCCAGGGCCACCACGCGGGCGCCCTCCACAGGCCATGGAGCCACGGGTCACCATCCCCCGTCACNTGTCTGCGGGCACCTCCCACCCAAGAAGAAGACCGTTTTTGTTCCACGTGATAAACCAGGTGAGGTGACAGGAAGGGAAATGCATCCAAGGACACAGAAGGGAGAGGGGCATGCGACGGCACGGGGTCAGGGGGAAGGGGGCAGGTGGAGGCTGGCCGTGGTCCCAGCCTGGGGACTCTACTGGCCCCTTGCACAGACAGCAGGGGGCCCGCCCAGGGCCACCACGCGGGCGCCCTCCACAGGCCATGGAGCCACGGGTCACCATCCCCCGTCACGACCAGTGGCTTGCTTCCAGCGGCCTCGCTAAGCCCGCGTGTAAGAGCACAGCTGGGACCACGCAATCAGTCACACCCAGAACTCAGGGAACATAACTAGGACAGAAGCTGGGGCCACAACAGTCACGGAGCAGACAGCTGTGCTTGGAGCCCCATGTCTGTGTCTCTGCCTCGCGGGAGGTCCGGGAAACCTGGCGCGGCCGTCTGCCGGCACCACCCCCACGGGCGCCTGCCTCCTGCCCGCTCACCGCCGCTGGCCACACAGAGCACGTGGAAGGAGTGCCACGTGGAAGGGGCAGGGTCAGAGGGCCACCGGCAAGCCCGCGAGGTCTGTTTGAGTTTGCACAGGGAAGCAGCCCAGACACCCTTATCTACCCTGCTAGGATTTTCACGCTGGCTGAACACGGCGGGGCCTGCAAGTGCCTCCACAGGCCTGTACCCAGAGCCAGGGGGTTGTGTTTACCGCGCGGGCATCCTTCAAGGGGTCACCCCTGGGCAGTGCTGCCCCTCCACATCCCGAGCCCCACATGCTTCACGCACCCCAAACCGGCTAACGTGGCAGCAGCTGGAGGAAATCATGCCCTGTTCAGTGGCGGGCTGGAAATCCCTCAGGCGTCTACACTGGGATCCGCCCTGTGCCTGAGGACCCAGGACTGCGTCCGAGGCAGGCTGTCAAACCCCACTGACCAGCAGGGGGAGCCACAGACCACACAGACCTCAGGCTCTTTCCACCCAGGGGAGCTTGCGTTCAGCAGAAACTCCCTTTTCAGGGCATCAGGTTTTCTTAAATTATAAAGGTGATTTACCTATTTTAAGGGATAAAGGCCTGGGAAGTAAAAGTTAACCTCTCCTCACCCTTGGCTCTCCTCTGCCCACAGGCACACAGAATGCCAAGGTGCTCCCTGCATGTCTGGACCCGCCTGCACCGGGGCCCCCTCGCAGAGCTGATGCATGTGCGTGACGGGGGAGGAGCTAACACCCGCTCTGGTCACTCCACGCTGGCACACACAGCCCTGCTGCCCCATGGGTCGCATCTGGTTTGGCCACTCTGTGTGATGCTGGACTGATGTCCTGGCAGGTGGGCGCCCTAGTCTGTGGAGCACAGACTTCCAAAAATGGGAGCGCCGGGTCACAGAGAAGATCCTAGAATTCAAGTACCAGG
>NW_023180459.1:0-1391 GCF_002007445.2 Ailuropoda melanoleuca | reverse complement strand
CACGCCCAGGGCTCCCCACAGGGCCACTTGAGGAAAGTCACAGTGAACTACTGTCTGAGTGAACTGCACGACACCCTCCTGGCAGGAGGACAGGCCTTGGCTTGCAGCAAGACCAACGCAGAGCAGCCTGGGACACACTCACATTGCGTGTGAAACTCCGTGAGGGAAAAGGAATGTCCTGGAAGTTCAGCCCTCTGTTGGGTGTTTCTGAGTGAGTGTTGTTCCCTCGTGCTGGATTTAATGAATAAATTATAATAACTTTTGCATTTTTAACCATGCTGTGCATGTTTATCTGCCCTCCCCACATAATTTCTCTCTCCCGGTTGTACATACTATATTTCTTTCCGTGCCACTGAATATATATATTTTCAAAAGCTCATTCTCAGTGATTGCTGATAAAGATGCACACCTCCTTGTTCTCCGTTTATAAGTGTATCTGCTCAGAGCCAGGAACTCGGGGCACAGTGTCTGGAAGAAGGTACATTTATACTTTCAAAGGCAGGTTACTCTTTCAGGAGCCGAGAAAAGGTGAAAATAGGCATGTGACCATTGGTGGTGTGTGAGGGAATAGATGGGGTCTTACCCGTCTGTCTCCAGCGCTACGATAGAGCCTTGCATACAGTAACACTTGAGTGCGTTTATGGAACACATGCATCACTGAGGGCTTAGGTGGCTCATGGGCTGGATGGTCGAGTGGTTGGATGGGTAGATAATGCTGAGGCATTGAACTCAAATCTTTCTTGGATCGCTGTATGAGGGAGCCTTCCCCGCCAGCTCCTCCTCTGGATTCCATTGCAATGTTTTCCCTCAGATTTATTCTGCTCAATTCACAGGATTTCGTTCTGTTCTTAGTGGGAAAAGATTGCTTCTGTAATTTGTTAAGGAGCGTATCTACTTCTTCCCCCAAAGTGTATCAACGTAAATATGATTGAGAGACCAGAACAGACTCTGGGAGGAAGATTAACAAAGCATAAAAATTAGGCTGGATGTGACTTCTAATCTACAGTCTTTAGTTTTCTACTATTTCTACTAGTTTATTAAGTAATCTCTCTTGGAAGGTCTACTAATTTTTTTTAAAAAGATTTATTGTACATTGTATTATATATTAAGCACTGCTATTACTAGGGTGTTTTTAGGGCAAGGGAACAATATTTAGAACTGAGATATAGTTCTAGGCAATTAAATAAAATCCACTGACCAAGGGGAGAAAAAAAAAAAAAGATGATGGGGCAGGAGAAGAAATAGTCTCTGCCGAGAACATCAGCCGCGAAAATAGTAACGATTTATGTGCACCAAGTCCTGAGGCTAAAATTTTATTTTTTTTATTTTTTTTTAATTTTATTTTATTATATTATGTTAATCACCATACAGTACATCCCCGGATTCCGATG
>NW_023180458.1:0-1562 GCF_002007445.2 Ailuropoda melanoleuca | reverse complement strand
CAGTGGTCTGGGGTAGCAATTCTGAAAATATTGTCTGTGTATTGTAGAATTAAGTCAATTGATAAATATACTAAGGTTGGGAGCCTGGATTTTCCCTTGGAGTAGGGTGTTACAAACATGGAGGGAGGGGCGNTACAAACATGGAGGGAGGGGCAACAAGGGAGAACTCTCTGGATTGGAGTCAGAGCTCTGTGGTTTGGAATCTACTGCCTAGATCTCCTGTTGAAAAAGCCTGGGGGAATAGGGCCACTCCAAGAGCCCTGAGTATTCCTTGTGTGCATATCTTAGTTTCTAAACACCACTGTCCAGAGCTCCTTGGAGTAATGGCTCACTCCGGGAGGGGCAAGATATTCAGGAACAGCTTGTGTTAGCTGAAAGCAAGGAGGTGCAGAAAGAATGATGAAGATAGGTCAGGAGGGATACAGGGGTCAGCTTGATAGGGCTTCCAATGGACAAATTTGGAGCAATTTGAAATCAAAATGAATAATGACAGTAGTGAATTATGACATTGGGGAAAAAAAGAATTCATGAATCCAGAATGATACTANAATGATACTAAAAAAAAATCTTGCAAACAAATAAGTAAATAGAGGTCAAAGGAGCAGTTCTTCTTTACAGTAGAATACCAACTAATAAATGCTGAGGGAACAGCAGAGTTAGAAAAGTAACTGTATTGCAACTATTGTAGCAATAACTGACTCAGACAGAATCATTAATGGATGCTAAAACCCCTGGGTGAAAGCTTGTTGGGGGATATTACACAGTCACACTCCACAGGAACATTTAGAGTGGGAAAATCTGGTGGGTCCCATCTTAACCATGTGATCAAAGTCAGGCTCATCAATAAGGGTGACCTGACATCATGTGCCGAAAATGTATCACCTGAATTGGATCATGAGGAAACAGACAAACTCAAATCGAGGGATAATAATACGGCCTGACTCTCCAACAATGTCAAGGCCCCAAAAGACAAAGACTAAGGAACTGTCTAGATTAAAGGGGAATAAAGAGACATGACAACTGCATGAAATGTGGGACTTTGGCGAAGATAATATTGCCGTAAAGAATGTTATTGGGACAATCAGCAAAATGTGAGCATGTACTGAACACGAGATATTGGATTTGGATCAGTGTTAGATTTTCTGAATTCAAACATTGCAACGTGGTTATGTAAGAGAATCTTCTTGTTCTTAGGAAAGTTACCCTGAAATATTTAGGAGTGAAGAGTCATGATTTCTGCAACTTAATCTCAAATGGTTCAGGGAAGAAGAAAAGTCTGTGTAACACCTTGTACCACTTAGTGGATACACCCCAATTTGCATAATATGTTCCCTACTGTGGAACATTTAAAATTTTCCAATTAAGGGGCGCCTGGCTGGCTCAGTCAGTAGAGCATCTGACTCTTGATCTGGGGTCGTGAGTTTAAGCCCCGTGTTGGGTGTAGAGTTACTTTAAAATAATAATTAAAAAAAATTTTTTTAATTGCCAATTAAAAAAAATCACTCATAAACAATGTTGCTATCACTATATGAATCTAATTTCTTCTTTTGTTACCATTTTTA
>NW_023180457.1:0-2080 GCF_002007445.2 Ailuropoda melanoleuca | reverse complement strand
TCGGGGCCAGCCAGAGGGGCGCCAGGGCCATAGCAAGTGGTCCCAGGGGAGGCCGTGCCCGTCCCTGCTTCCGTTTCCAGCAGCCTGACCTCCCCGTGCCAGCTGGCCGAGTTCCCTGGCTCGGAGCTGTGGCAGCAGCCCGGTGCAGGGGGACAGTGAGATCGTCTGAGAAACACCCTTCTGGGCCTTACACACCAAGGCAGGGGTCTGGGCGGCACCTGACAGTCTCCAAAGTGCTCCATTTCTACAGGAGTGGCCTCGGCCTGGTGCCTTTCCGCGGAGTCAGGCATGAGTGGATTCTGAAGGCGACATATGGCTCTAGGGGACACGGGAAGGGGCCACCATGTGACATGGACCCAAAGTAAACAATGACCGAGGCCCGGCCGGCTCCGCCTGCCCGTCCTGTCCTGTCCAGGGCGGTAGGGAGAGGGGCAGGCATGGAGTCAACGAGGTGGGTGGCATCATTCTCTGTCCCGGGGCTCTGACCCGACTCGCAGTTCAGGAACAGGTCAGCGCCCCCCCCCGGAGGCGGTCCCAGTGCCCGACCCCAGCCACGAAGCCTGGGTGGCCGAGTCTGCCGAGCTGTCTGCTTCTGGAGACGTTGAGGTGCCGGCTGGGGGGGACAAGGCACGACGGTCACTCACCTCCTCCTGACTCACCAACGGACACTCTGCGTCACTTCTTCTCAGAAGAGCAGGGCATCCGTGCCGCTATTTCTGGGACAGAAGCAAGAGCCCTCCCCTTTCCCGCAGAAAACGTGGGTTCCATTGAAATGGCCTGTGTGCACATTAATTTTTCCCACGCGTGGAGAAAATACATACTGCCAATGTCGTATTCGTGCCAGACTCTCGTCGAATGGAGACTCGGGGTCTGTTCTCAGAGCTCATCCTGCTGGGGTTTTAGAGGAAACGGTAGCGTTGGCCTCCCTCGTTCCCCCCAAAACTGCGGGGCCGTGGTGCCAGGCACTGGCCAGACCTCCTCCTCCAGAACCCCGTGTCTCCAGCTCCCGCCAGGCCCTGAGTCGAGGAGAGTGGGGGTCTGCCCATGCACAGGCCCTCTCCCCGAGTGTCCCCTCTGTGAGGACGCCGAGAACATGCTTGGCTACGTGCGCTGCCCCTCCATGTCTGTGTTGGGCGCCAGGGAAGTGGAACTGGTGAGAGACACATNACACACGCAAAGACCAGACGCAGGGGAAGCTGCCCAAGGTCATGCAGCTACCAAGGGACACAACGGGCTCTGGCTGTGGGGGCGGGACGTGGGCCCGGAGCCCTCCCGTCCCAACCATTGCGCGGGTCACCAGGAGGTGATGTTAAAATGAGTCCCAGCAAGGCGGGGTGAGCGCCACAGTCCCCGGGCTGACCCCACGATGCTGCCTGTGATGCCCGCACCTCCCCGGCCCTGCCTGCCCCGCTCCGACCCCACGGGTCCTGCCGACGTGATGCCTCTGGCCACTCAGCGTTTCTGCAGAGCCACGCCTCGCCGCGTCTGCCCTCCCTCCCCTCCCTACCTCGTAGTGCGATTGCTGGTCATAGGGTAGCTCTATATTTAACGTCTTGAGGACCCTCCACACTGTTTTCCAGAGTGGCTGTACCAACTTGCATTCCCACCAACAATGTAGGAGGGATCCCCTTTCTCCACATCCTCTCCAGCATCTGTTGTTTCCTGTCTTGTTAATTTTTGCCATTCTAACCGGTGTGAGGTGGTGTCTCAATGTGATTTTGATTTGACTTTCCCTGATGCCCAGTGATGTGGAGCATTTTTTCATGTGTCTGTTGGCTGTTTGTATGTCTTCTTTGGAGAAGTGTCTGTTCGTGTCTTCTGCCCATTCCTTGACTTGATTATTTGTTTGCTGGGTGTTGAGTTTGATGAGTTCTTTATAGATCTTGGATACCAGCCCTTCATCTGTAATGTCGTTTGCAAATGTCTTCTCTCATTCCGTGGGCTGCCTCTTTGTTTTGTTGACTGTTTCCTTGGCTGTGCAGAAGCGTTGGATCTTGACGAAGTCCCAAAAGTTCATTTTTGCTTTTGTTTCCCTTGCCTTTGGGGATGTGTCTCGAAAGAAGTTGCTGTGGCCGATATC
>NW_023180456.1:0-695 GCF_002007445.2 Ailuropoda melanoleuca | reverse complement strand
TGCTGTGTTCGTCGTGTTTCATTCACGGTACCAAAACACCTGATTCCTGTTCCACCTTCAATAAGGCTGTCATGACATCAAGGGCTTTCCCCTCACACTTTGTTTCTTGGTTCTAAGGNTTACCAAAACACCTGATTCCTGTTCCACCTTCAATAAGGCTGTCGTGACATCAAGGGCTTTCCCCTCACACTGTGTTTCTTGGTTCTAAGTNCTTGGTTCTAAGGGCTGGATCCTCCCCAGGCCCCTACACCCAATGTGGAATCGGGGTCCCCAGTGAAAAGGCTGCTGTTCGCTGGAGGTGTTTCCCTGGACGCTCTGCTTTATTACCAATGAGAAGGGCGCTGAGTCCTCGAAAATCCTGAACCTTTTCATTCATGCTCCCTTACTCACGAGAGATGATGATCGTTGATATTTCCCTGGACTGTGTGGTGTCTCAGAGACCACTATGGGGCACTCTCGTCAGGCTTCCGCTACAACTTTCCCTCATGTTTCCCTATTCATGAAGGGTGATGATAGTGCTAAGACGGCCCCTGCACGGTGTTGTTTCTGACAGACATGTCTTTGATCTTTTCGTTCCATTGCCGCCAGCAGTTTGATAACTTGTTCCCAGGAACAAACATTTCGTTGGAATCTGCTGTAGGCCAAATTTTGCTTTGTTCTGTGTTCGTCGGGTTTCACACACGGTACCAAAGCCC
>NW_023180455.1:369-609 GCF_002007445.2 Ailuropoda melanoleuca | reverse complement strand
TGAGTAAGGGAACATGAATGAAAAGGTTCAGGATTTTCGAGGCTCAGCGCCCTTCTCATTGGTAATAAAGCTGAGCGGCCAGGAAAACACCTCCAGCGAACAGCAACCTTTTCACTGGGAACCCCGAGTCCACATTGTGTCTCGGGCCTTGGGAGGATCCAGCCCTTAGAACCAAGAAACAAAGTGTGAGGGGAAAGCCCCTGAAGTCACGACGGCCTTATGGAAGGTGAACAGGAATCA
>NW_023180455.1:0-189 GCF_002007445.2 Ailuropoda melanoleuca | reverse complement strand
GGACCGTCTTAGCACTATCATCACCCTTCGTGAATGGGGAAACATGAGGGAAAGTGGTCGTGGAAGCCTGACGAGAGTGCCCCATAGTGGTCTCTGTGAACCCACACAGTCCAGGGAACTATAAACGATCATCATCTCTCGTGAGTAAGGGAGCATGAATGAAAAGGTTCAGGATTTTCGAGGACTCAG
>NW_023180454.1:177-819 GCF_002007445.2 Ailuropoda melanoleuca | reverse complement strand
GTCAAAACTGCTGGCGGCAATGGAACGAAAAGTCCCAAAACACGTCCGTCAGAGACAACACCGTAAGGGACAGTATTTGCACTCTCATCACCCTTCGTGAATAGGGAAACATGAGGGAAAGTGGTCGCGGAAGCCTGAAGGGAGTACCCCGTAATTGTCTCTGAGACACCAGTCCAGGGAAATATCAACGATCATCATCTCTCGTGAGTAAGGGTGCATGAATGCAAAGGTTCATGATTTTCGAGGACTCAGCGCCCTTCTCATTGGTAATAAAGCAGAGCGTCCAGGAAAACACCTCCAGCGAACTGCAGCCTTTTCACTGGGGACCCCGATTCCACATTGGGTGTAGGGGCCTGGGGAGGATCCAGCCCTTAGAACCAAGAAACAAAGTGTGAGTGGAAAGCCCTTGAAGTCACGACGGCCTTATGGAAGGTGGAACAGGAATCAAGGTGCTTTGGTACCGTGAGTGAAACACGACGAACACAGCACTGAGAAAGACAATTCGGCCAAAACCCGCTTCCAACGAAATGTTTGCTCCCTGGGGAAATCCTGTCAAAACTGCTGGCGGCAATGGAATGAAAAGTCCCAAAACACGTCCGTCAGAGACAACACCGTACTGGGACCGTCTTAGCACTACCATCA
>NW_023180454.1:0-161 GCF_002007445.2 Ailuropoda melanoleuca | reverse complement strand
CGTGAATAGGGAAACATGGGGGAAAGTGGTCGCGGAAGCCTGACGAGAGTGCCCCACAGTGGTCTCTGAGAACCCACACAGTCCAGGGATATATCAACGATCATCATCTCTCGTGAGTAAGGGAGCAAGAATGAAAAGGTTCAGGATTTTCGAGGACTCAG
>NW_023180453.1:445-611 GCF_002007445.2 Ailuropoda melanoleuca | reverse complement strand
GCATCACGCTTGTATGTTGTATGGATAATATTAAGCGAGCTTTTCATGTCACTTAACACCTTGCCAAATTGTCATCTGAAAAAGTGACTCCAGTTCAATTATAAATACCTTGACCACCATGCCATATAAAGTAAGACATATTTTACCATGCTAGAGTTAAGAAACT
>NW_023180453.1:0-265 GCF_002007445.2 Ailuropoda melanoleuca | reverse complement strand
AATAAATAAATAAAATCTTTTAAAAAATGGTTTAAGGCTTAGTTGTGACCAACCGATGGCAGTTTGCACCTGCCAAACTCCCAGTGATGCCCTTGCAAGTAGTGTGGGTGGGCAGTGCGGTTCGTTGGTCTGGGCATGCAGAGGCAGGTAGTAAGCCCTATAAAAGTGAGCACTGGAGGACATATTTATTTGCCTTTGTTTGGCCATTTACATTAATATGGAAAGCGTGTTATTTGCACAGTTAGAACTTTAGAATGAAAGTACG
>NW_023180452.1:367-555 GCF_002007445.2 Ailuropoda melanoleuca | reverse complement strand
TTATTTCTCCATCAATTCTGAATGCCAGCCTTGCTGGATAAAGGATCCTTGGCTGCATGTTTTTCTCTGAAGAGCATTAAAAATGCCCTTCCAACCCTTTCTCTCATTCCAGGTCTGTGTAGACAGGTCTGACATAATTCTGATAACTTTGCCTTGGTACGTGAGAAATTTCTTTGCCCTGGCCGCTT
>NW_023180452.1:0-268 GCF_002007445.2 Ailuropoda melanoleuca | reverse complement strand
AGCTTGGGAGGGGTCCTCTCTGCCTCTTGGACACGAATGTTTGTTTCCTTTGCTAGATTAGGGAAGTTTTCAGCTACAATTTGTTCAAATATCTCTTCTAGACCTCTGTTTTTCTTCACCCCCTCGGGGATGCCGATGATTCTGACATTGGAATGTTTCCTTGAGTCAGTAATCTCCCGTAACCTACACTCTTGAGGATGGATTTTTTTGAGTCCAGATTCTATTTTAGCTTTCTCTTCTACTAACCCATCCTCCAATTCGCTGATAC
>NW_023180451.1:1874-2403 GCF_002007445.2 Ailuropoda melanoleuca | reverse complement strand
TCTAAGTCTGAATGCATCTTTGGGTTCAAAATGAGTCTCTTGTAGACAGCAGATGGATGGGTCATGTCTTTGTATCCAATCTGCAACCCTGTGGCATTTTATGGGAGAGTTTAAACCATTAAAGTTGACGCTGAGTACTGAGAGATATTATTTTAATGATGCCATGTTGTCAGTAAAGCCTTTGTTTGAATTGGTTGTGACTTTAGGCTCTTTATCACTCTTGGGGCCTTTTTACCTTTATAGAACCCCCCTTAATATCTCCTGTAGGGCTGGTTTCATGGTTACGAAATTCGTTTATGACTGGCGATTCTGGAACGTCTTTATTTCTCTATCAATTCTGAATGACAGCCTTGCTGGATAAAGGATCCTTGGCTGCATGTTTTTCTCTGAAAGAGCTTTAAAAATGCCCCCCCCCCAAGCCTTTCTCTCATTCCAGGTCTCTGTAGAGAGTTCTGACATAATTCTGATACCTTTGCCTTGGTACGTGAGATATTCCTTTACCCTGGCCACTTTCAATACTGTATACTTG
>NW_023180451.1:0-1727 GCF_002007445.2 Ailuropoda melanoleuca | reverse complement strand
ACAATTTGTTCAAATATCTCTTCTAGACCTCTGTTTTTCTCTACCCCTTCAGGGATGCCGATGATTCTGACATTGGATCGTTTCATAGAGTCAGTAATCTCCTGTAATCTACATTTGTGGGCGTGGATTTTTTTAAGACCAGCTTCTATTTTCGTTTTTTTCTTCTACTAACCCAGCCTCCAATTCCCTAATGCGTTCCTCTGCTTCGGTGACCCTGGCCATCAGAGCCTCTAGTTTTGACTGCATTTGGCTCATAGAATTTTTAATTTCTGTCAGCTTCGCTCTCATTTCTGCCCTTAGGGATTCTATATTCTCAGTAACATTTTCGTTAGTACTTTTTTCAAGTCTACTCATCATCTTGACCATTGTTGCTCTGAATTCCAATTCTGATAATTGGGATACATCCATATGTATTAATTCTGTGGCAGAGGCCACAGACTCATTATCTTTTCTTTGTTGGGGGGACTTCTCCTTCTCGTCATTCTGATGATGAGTGATTGCGGGGTTGTCCAGAGCCCAAGTTATTGACTGGGACCCAGGCCATGCGCCCTTGTTATATAGAGATCTTAGGGATGTGGGCTTCTTCCTTAAAGATTTTATTTATTTATTTGAGAGAGAGAGACAGTCAGCAAGAAAGGGAACCCAAGCAGGGGAGTGGGAGAGGAAGAAGCACGCTCCCGGTGGAGAAGCCCGATGAGGTACTCCTTTCCAGAATGTTGTGATCACGCCTTAATCCGAGCTTAATGACTGCACCACTCAGGCGCTCCAGTTTGTGGGCTACTCTATTTTTCAGCCTGACTTCTGGGGGAGGGTCCTGCTGGCCGGTACTCAAAAAACCCTGTTTGGGTAGAGTCTCCGTGTTCCCTGCGAGGGGGGATGGGGATGGGCTCCCTGTGAGCTGGTATTTCCGGGCTTTTATTCTCTGGTGGCTTTCCCTGGCGGTTTCCTATGCCTCTTCTGAGAGAGCAGCAGCGGCTGAAATTCAGTCTCTGTCTCACAACAGAGAGATCGCGGATCGTTCTCCACTGATGTTCTGGCCACTTTAACTCTGTTTCTGTTGGTACTGCTCAACCCTGCAGCATCTGTGCGCCCCACACCCGGGGTCCCAGCCCTCACTTCCAGGGCCTGCGCGTCTCTGTCCTTTGTGTTTCCAACCCCGCCAGCCGCCAGTCGCCAGCCACCCTGCGCGGGCTCCAGGAGCTCCCCGTCTCAGTCTGGTGTCTAGCGGGTGCTGACCGCGAGTCCGCCTGCTCCCCCATGCAGGTGGCTTACCAGCCACCAGCCGCCAGCTGCCAGCCGTCCCGCACACGCTCCCGGAGCTCCCGGTCTCAGCCTCGATCTAGTGAGCACAGCAGAACTCCGGAGCTCCATGAGATGCTTGGTGGCGCACACTCCTGGCTCACAGACTCAGTCTGCCTTTTCCAGGGTGCGGGTCCATGGTCCGCCCGCTCCCCAGTGCAAGTGGCCCGCCAGCTGCCCCGCGCGCTCCCGGAGCTCCCGTTCTGCTGTCTCAAGCGTGCGGGTCCGCGGTCTGTCCGCTCCCTGTGCAGGTGGCTACCGCTTCCCGGCGCCCTGACACGGCGGCTCCCTCCCCCTTCTGTTTTTCTTCCGATATCTGTGCGCGGTTTTACGGCTCCCCACTTCTTACCTGGATATTCAGCACTGGAGATGTTCTTTTGTAGAGATCCAGAAGTATCTTCCTGCGTCTCAGGCTGATTCCGTGGATG
>NW_023180450.1:0-758 GCF_002007445.2 Ailuropoda melanoleuca | reverse complement strand
TGGGGCTCATGGTCCTATGCCTATTGCTCTGCCCTTTGGTTGTGAAGGAACACATCCCTGGGGCCCCTCCAAGGTCTGGAGCAGGTGCCTCCTTGTGCTGCACAACATTCCAGAAGGCCCATCAGTTACCGCAGCCACTGAGCACTTCACAGATGCAGGACGTTCATGTGATTCCCGTCTGTTGCCAACTCACAGAGCTGCACGGAACATCCTATGTGCCCTCAAATCCTGAACACCCCCACCCATGAAATAGTCTCTGTGTTCTCAAGCCTGGGATACATCCTCAGAAATCACAGGGACGATGCCGTTAGCGCAGGGAGCGGCTGTCAATACTCAGCTAACCATCTGACCTGAGATACCAACGTCCACTCACACACCCCCCACCTCACATCCTCCTATTGTTGCCATTCTCCTTTTTCCCTAAAAAGACTGCATGAGTTATTTTGTTGAGAGACAGACAGAGATAGAGAAACAGACAGAGACGGGGGTTGGAGACACAGAGGGAGAGACAGGATCCNGGACCCTGCCCTAAGTGCGAAGACTGATGACGGACTCGATCTCAGGACGCGCGAATCATGACCTCAGCCGAAACCAAGAAGCGGACCCTGAACCCACGGAACCAGCCAGGCACCTCGCTCCTTTTGTCTACCGTGGGCCCTCCTGTCCCACCTCTTTGCCTACGTCACCAAGAGCCTGGGGGTTTGCTCTGGGCTCCAACCCCCAACCCTCCTGGTGACCGCAGTGAAGACCGCATGTCT
>NW_023180449.1:0-771 GCF_002007445.2 Ailuropoda melanoleuca | reverse complement strand
TTCACGGACCGTAGTTTCTCCAGCCACACCGGTGGCTCCAGCCCCTCTGACTGCACCACAGGCGCCCTGGCCGGGTGGCGCTGCAACACCTGATGGCAGGCACGGACAGTAGCCTTTTCTGGCCCATGTTTCTTCTCAGTGGTGGAGGCTTCTCCATCNGCTTCTCCATTAGGAGCAGGTCTGCCCTGGCCACACGGGCCCCGAGGGCACTGAGCAGACACAGGAAGGGAGCACTGATTCCCCACCACGTTCTTGTCCTGGCCCCTCTCGCTGGAACTCTTGCTGTGCTTGCACGAGTGGACCCCAGGTGCTCAGACTGCAGGTGGAAACACAGGGCCCTCCAAGCGCAGCTGTGGTGTTGCCCCTCTTACCGCAGCTGCGGTGCTTTGGCCGGATGGTCTCCAGGTGATCTGAACTCAGGAGGAACAGAAGTGTCTTCTGGCGCATGTGTTGTCAAGGATGGTTTCTCTGCCGATGGGACGAATGCGCCCAGCCTGGGCATTCTCGGTGGTCTGAGATTGGGTGAGAAGGAATGCGTCTCCCGGCGGAGGCTTGCCGTGTGTGCTACAGGCTGGCAGGACTCTGGTGTTCAGGTCTCAGCCTCCCCCACTGTGAGCTGAGGTCCTGGCTGTCCCCCTCGGCCCTGTGCTAAAGCCCAGTGCTTCAGATATGGAGCTGAGGTCTGGGGCGGACGTGCTGCCCCCACGACGGTCATTATTCAAAGGAGCTGCAGATGCCTTGAAAGGAAACAGCTCTGGAGTCATGTTTGCA
>NW_023180448.1:0-1387 GCF_002007445.2 Ailuropoda melanoleuca | reverse complement strand
GACCTTGGACAAGGCGCTCTGTTTTTTGGGTTCCCAGCTCATAAAATAGGCATAATAAATACCTTTGCTTCCAGCTGCTTGACAAGGATGCGGAGAAGATTCAGGCCCTAATTCTGGCAAAATCACCTGAGCCCACTGAAGGAGCAAAGAGCGTGTGTGCCTTTAGTGAGGAGAAGGGAGAGGGAGAGGATCCACATTCGGGTCACCATACTCCTTGCTGGCTAATTAGCAAGCAGATTCATTAAGGCTCAGGCCCAAAGAAAAAGCCCAAAGCGTGAAAGAGAGAGACCAAAGAGAATTACATCATTTCCTCTGCATCTTCCCTAAGGGCATCCTGGTATTGGAGAGAATGACTCAGACCGCAGAAATAAAGCAAAAACAGCCCAACTTCCAATACTGATTATTTTGGACCAGAACCTTGCAGAGAAGAGGATACTTTTTTGGAAAAATAAAAGAGTGAGGCAAGAAAGAACGTGGTTTTCTGACGGGCCTGAAAATAAAGCAGGGTAGGAAGTTGAAGCTAAATCATAGCATGTGCTGTTCTTTCCCTTCTTCTCTCCATATAAAAATCAAAACAGCTTACAGACCACGCAACACGGTTTTAGGAAATTTGGATTCAGTGAAATTCTTGGAAGAGAGGCACTGGTTTAGAAGCTTATGGTTATTTTTTAAAAATAGTCATTTGTTATTATTATAGGAATGGCAGATGTAATTGGGCAGATAAATTAAGTCAGAGGATCTTTTTATTCTGACTTCTGCAAGTAGCCTGTTACTCTTATATTGAAATCATAAAGTTTCCTGCCCTGTGAATGCCTCATTAAATTCATTCATTTGCCCATTGCAATAACATGCACTTAGAATTCTATTGTTCTTGCTCAGGTGATGATAGAATACTGACATTTACATATGAATACAAATTGCTTTTTTGGGGGGAGGGGTTAGTCTAATACACTCAGAGGAACCCAGGAATGATCCTCGGGCAGTGTCTTTGGCAGATTCCTAAATTGGGAGTCTGTTATTCTGGCTACTGAATTGCATTTACACTGGAAGCCTGGACCCTGGACAAGCTTTGTCCCATCTCCAAGCGCCACCCTCTCCAGACTCCAAGGCTCTGGAGCACGCACAGGCAAATGCGACCTGAAAAAAATCAGATCCTCTGATATTTTACAGCTTGGATTTGGAGATTCATCCACGTCCGTGAGCCTCAGGAAAAACAAGGAAGATAAATAGTGGGTTTCTGGGTAAATCCATCCCCTGCTCTACCTCGAAAACAAGAGAAGAGACAATTTATTGAAGACGAGCATGATCAGAAAGTATATGTATAAAGCTATTTGGGTTTTAAAAACTAATGTTACAGAAGAGAAGAAAAGCAACTCTTTGGAATGTT
>NW_023180447.1:1496-1665 GCF_002007445.2 Ailuropoda melanoleuca | reverse complement strand
ATTAGGACTACAGGCTCAATTCCCATGTGGTCTAAGAATAGAATCTAGTTAATTTCAGGCTTTTAAAATTTTTAGACTTGATTTCTGAGCCAACATACCGACTATTTGGGTAATATTCCATGACCATTAGAAAAGAATGTATTCTGCACTTATTATGGAATGTCCCATA
>NW_023180447.1:818-1071 GCF_002007445.2 Ailuropoda melanoleuca | reverse complement strand
GTGTGTGTGTGTGTGTGTGTATGTGTGTGTGTGTGTGTGTGTGTAAGAGGGGTCATGTAGGGTGGGGCCACTCCGAGTAGAAGCAGGCTGATGAGGGGTCAAGGTCCAATAGGCAGGTCATGTTCACACCCCAGGTTAAGCCTGGCTGGGTGGAATGGGGTGTGCAGGGGCTGCACCCTTCTGCCCAAGCTTTCTCCCGAGCCCTGCAGGGATGGGTCACTGCGTTCCAGGTGCAGGGCTATGCACACACAGG
>NW_023180447.1:0-685 GCF_002007445.2 Ailuropoda melanoleuca | reverse complement strand
GAGCTGGTGGACATGCCTTCCTCTCCAGGAGCAGGGACAGGGCATCACCTGGGAAGGCTTCCAAATCCACCCAGGCCACTGTCCCCAGTAACCATTCACTCAGTGAGTGCGATCCAGGAATCAGAAACCACAGAGGATGAACCCGAGGGTGAGAAGCCTGGGGCTGGGTGAAGGGGTATGCCGGGATGGGTCGGTGCTAGCCCCACAGGAAAGAGCTCCCAGAGGCTGGTATTGGTCCAGAAGCAAGGACCAGGCTCAGAGCACCCAGTGGGTGGACTGCAGTTGGGGAGAGGTCCCAGGGAGGGTTCCTTCCTGGCTGCGGCTTCTCTGGGCACCCCTGGGCTGGGTTCTGTCTCTGCNAAAGGCACAGGGAGAGGCAGGCAGGAGGGTGAGCTTTTCTCCTCTCGCAGCTGCTCCACCATCTGAGGAACTAGAGCCAGCTCCAAGTACTTCAGAGGCCCTAGAGGGAGGTGTGGTGCCTGCAGTGACTTCAGCAGGAGACCAGGAGCCAGCGGGTGACCTGGCAACTGCCCATGGAGAGCCTGAAGCTGTGCAGGAAGAGCCTGCTGGAGAACCTGCCCACGGAGAGCCTGCCTGTGCTCCTGATCCTGCGGAGGATGAAACTCCTGCCCCTGCCCCTTGCTCTGCCTGTGCTCCTGTTTCTGGCCCTGCACCTGCCAGAGCC
>NW_023180446.1:0-2050 GCF_002007445.2 Ailuropoda melanoleuca | reverse complement strand
TTTCATCGAAGTATTGAAAACCACCCTGCTTGAGGGTTAGCACTGAAAAGTAGATGTGTCTATCAATTACTATAGACTTGGTTACGGTGTATTAACAACATACTCCAAAATCTCAGGGACTTCAGGCCAGAAACGTTTATTTCCTATTCATGACATACGTTCACCACATGCCAGCAAGGGATCTCACCTATACTCAGGGACTCAGGTTGCTGGAAACTCCACCATCTAGAAGGACAAGGCTGAGGAGAGAAGAGACCACTGAAAAGTCTTACATTGGCAAATAAATGTTCCTACTGAAAAGTGACACTTAGAGTCCAGGACCACTGGCCAGATTGGTCATGTGGCCCTGCCCAACAAAAAGCATTAGGGGCAGCAAAGTAAAATCCCTCCATGTGCCTGACAGCAAGGATGAAGCAGGTTCTTCAGAAAAAAACCCTTATCACAGTATCATGAAAAAGACTAACTTACAAGGTAATGAAAAATGTTGATATATTTGAACTGGCGAAATGAGAGTTCCCTATTGGAAAAATTAATAATGATAACAGGGAGAACCTTTTCTAAGGTTCTCAGATACCTTGCTGTGAGTCATAATTTGATCTTCATAATAGCTCCACTTGGGTGTCAGCACAGATATGTACGAATTATTGAATTATACGGAACCTAAGGCTCAGAAAGGTTAAGGGATTGGCACTAGTCGTATGGCTCATAAGTAAAGCAGCCGTCAGTCTCCCATATTCAAATCCAGTAAAACAGCCTTTTAAATTATTGCTTCTGCGAATGCTCATACAATTCGTTGGCGATCTTATTCTAAGAGTGGTTCTGAGGTGGGCATGAGGGTCTGCTTTGCAACAAGCTCCCAGGTGATGCCCGGGCTGCTGACCCACTGACTGTACTTTGAGTAGCAGGACTCGAGAGGAACCACACAGCACTTCCTGTAACTTCTCAGGTACCACAATCCGATTCCCTCTCTCTCTTTTTTTTTTTTTTTTTAAGATTTTATTTATTTATTTGACAGAGAGACAGCCAGTGAGAGAGGGAACACAAGCAGGGGGAGTTGGAGAGGAAGAAGCAGGCTCCCAGCAGGGAGCCCGATGCGGGGCTCAATCCCAGGACCCTGGGATCATGCCCTGAGCTGAAGGCAGACACTTAACGACTGAGCCACCCAGGCGCCCCCTGATTCCCTCTCTGCCAGTCTTCTACAAAGGCCCTTAGAAGGCAGAACAGGAAGTGCGTGATAAATTACACAAATGTCTTTGAACTTCATAAAACTTTTAGTAAAACTTTCCAAAATGTACAGATGATAGGGAAAGAGAAAACCAGTATTTATTTTTGAGACTATCATTTGATTCACCTTTGAATTGCAGTGAGATCTCAGCTGATGCGTGGACTGGTGATGTGCGTTCTGTCTTCTCAGCAGCGGGCCTACTGCCATGGAGGTGAGAGCTAAGGAGAGAAGGCAATCGAGTGCTGACTCAGTACCAATGGTAACTTTCATTGTGTTTATAACACATTGATAGCGATTAAAACTGGTGTTTTGTGAAAATTACATTTATTACTTTCTTACTTAAGTCTCCACAGAGAAATCGCTTTTGCCACCTGACTACACATTTGACATTTTTTTTTTAAGATTTTATTTATTTATTTGACAGAGAGAGAGACAGATGCGAGAGAGGGAACACAAGCAGGAGGAGTGGGAGANGAGAGAGGGAACACAAGCAGGAGGAGTGGGAGAGGAAGAAGCAGGCTCACAGCAGAGGAGCCTGATGTGGGGCTTGATCCCAGAGTGCTGGGATCACGCCCTGAGCCAAAGGCAGACGCTTAACCGCTGTGCCACCCAGGCGCCCCTACACATTTGACATTTTGAAAGGTAGGTGTAGCTCTCCATCATAAATAACATCTTGAGGTCACTGTGTGCTATTCAATTCAAAGCAGAGGGGCTGAACAACAACAACAAAAAATCATTGTGCTTCAAGGACAAAACAAAAGACAATTGACTAAAAGAATCTCTTTGGGTCTGGTTAGTCAGAGGGATTTTGGGAAAAATTTGTCT
>NW_023180445.1:371-561 GCF_002007445.2 Ailuropoda melanoleuca | reverse complement strand
TGGAGTCCTGGGAAATCCCTGGGACGGAGAAGCATTGCTGTCGCCACTGATGGAAATGCTGTGCCTGCTGAAGGCGCCTGGGAAGGTCAGGCTTCCGTGGCCACACTCCCGTGGCTACACATTTGTTCTTCATTCGGAGATGCGTGTGTCCCACAGGCCGCTGTGCACTGCGCGGGAAGAGGAGAGCAGC
>NW_023180445.1:0-209 GCF_002007445.2 Ailuropoda melanoleuca | reverse complement strand
TGGGTATTCAGACAGACGGTGGGGTGGCCGGAGCCATTCCTGCAACCTCCCCAAGTATCTGCCCAGAAGACTCTGGGCTCAAAAAGTCCCACTTGTGAGCCCCACCACCTGCTTGTTGAGGGGACCCTCCCCGAACCAGGCTGGCAGGAGTCCCCACCACCTGGCACGTCACCTGTGAGGGCCCTGGACGTGACTCCCCGAGTTCTGAG
>NW_023180444.1:0-527 GCF_002007445.2 Ailuropoda melanoleuca | reverse complement strand
CAAGCCGCTTGGGAACTCACCGTCGCCCTCGTTGCCGCTGCCTCCACAGCCACCGCTGCCTCCACAGGCGCGGCAGCCACCTCCAGCACCGAGGCCGAATCAGTTGATGCCGCCTTCAACCGGAGGCGGCGCNTCAGAGGGAGGCGCCGCCTCCAGGGCCGCCGGAACTGGGGCTCCCTCCAACAACGAGTCCTCTTCAGAAGACGCCCCTACAGTAAGGCCCCGGTGCTGCCTCCAGCGACGCCGCCTCTCCCGCTGACTCCGTCGAAGCCGAGGACACCTCCAGCGACGCTGCCGATGACTCTAACAACGTTGCCGAAGACTCCAGCGCTGCCATCGACGTCCACGCCGGAGTCCGCGCAGCAACGAAATGAGGGGAAGCGTCAGGCGTGCGTGGCTCCGCCCCCAGCGTGCATGGCTCCGCTGCGCCCAGCGTGTGGCACCGCCCCCAGCGTACGGGGACCGCCCCCAGCGTGCGGGGCACCGCCCCCAGCCTGCAGGTCCTGCCTCTTTTTTTTTTTTCTCCA
>NW_023180443.1:0-1410 GCF_002007445.2 Ailuropoda melanoleuca | reverse complement strand
CACTTTCAATGCCATCCCAATCAAAATACCAATGACATTTTTCAAAGAGCTGGAACAAATAATCCTAAAATCTGTGTGGAACCAGAAAAGACTGTGAATTGCCAAGGAAATGTTGAAAAAGAAAAGCAAAGCTGGGGGCATCATGTTGCCAGATTTCAAGCTATACTACAAAGCTATGATCACCAAGACAGCATGGTACTAGCACAAAAACAGACACATAGACCAATGGAACAGAATAGAGAGTCTAGGAATGGATCCTCGGCTCTATGGTCAACTAATCTTTGACAAAGCAGGAAAAAACATCCAGTGGAAAAATGACAGTCTCTTCAATAAATGGTGCTGGGAAAATTGGACAGCTACATGCAAAAGAATGAAACTTGACCACTCTCTCACACNNATGCAAAAGAATGAAACCTGACCACTCTTTCACACCATAGACAAAGATAAACTCCAAATGGATGAAAGACCTCGATGTGAGACAGGAATCCATCAAAATGATAGAGGAGAACATAGGTAATGACCTCTTCGACATCGGCCACAGCAACTTCTTTCATGACACATCTCCAAAGGCAAGAGAAACAAAAGAAAAAATGAACTTGTGGTACTTCATCAAGCTAAAAAGTTTCTGCACAGCGAAGGAAACAGTCATCAGAGCAAAGAGGCAACCCACAGAATGGGAGAAGATATTTGCAAATGAAACTACCAGTAAAAGGCTGGTATCCAGGGGCGCCTGGGTGGCACAGCAGTTGAGCATCTGCCTTCGGCTCAGAGCATGATCCCGGGGTTCTGGGATCAAACCCCACATCAGACTCCTCCGCTATGAGCCTGCTTCTTCCTNTCCCACCCCCCCTGCTTGTGTTCCCTCTCTCACTGGCTGTCTCTATCTCTGTCGAATAAATAAATAAAATATTAAAAAAAAAAAAGGCTGGTATCCAAGATCTATAAAGAACTTCTCAAACTCAATACCTGAGAAACAAATAATCAAATCAAAAAATGGGCAGAAGATATGAACAGACACTTTTCCAATGAAGACATACTAATGGCTAACAGACACATGAAGAAATGTTCAAAATCATTAGCCCCATCAGGGAAATTCAAATCAAAACCACACTGAGATACCACCTTACACCAGTTAGAATGGCAAAATTTGACAAGGCAAGAAACAACAAATGTTGGAGAGGATGTGGAGAAAGGGGATCCCTCTTACACTGTTGGTGGGAATGCAAGTTGGTACAGCCACTNTCCCTCTTACACTGTTGGTGGGAATACAAGTTGGTACAGCCACTTTGGAAAACAGTGTGGAGGTCCCTCAAAAATTTAAAAACAGAGCTACCCTATTACCCACCAATTGCACTACTGGGTATTTACCCCAAAGATGCAGACGTAGTGAAGAGAAGGGCCATATGCACC
>NW_023180442.1:6298-6575 GCF_002007445.2 Ailuropoda melanoleuca | reverse complement strand
GACTTATTTTGATGATATATCAAATATATATATATATATATATATATAATGTGAGAGGTAAGTGGAAAAAGAAGTACTCTCAAACTTCTTTGCATGACTAAATTCTAAAAGGTAATAAAGAAATGTCTTAGAAGTGATTTTTTGGCTCCTGATAAAACATTTTTTTTCAATATACAGAAATAAAAAATAGGAAAGAAAACCTCAGGCCAACATAAATACACATACACAGTCTTTTGTATTCTCCAACTCACCAAAAAAGTAGCAGCCATTAGTTATT
>NW_023180442.1:0-6281 GCF_002007445.2 Ailuropoda melanoleuca | reverse complement strand
TTGATATATCAAATATATATATATATATATATATATAATGTGAGAGGTAAGTGGAAAAAGAAGTACTCTCAAACTTCTTTGCATGACTAAATTCTAAAAGGTAATAAAGAAATGTCTTAGAAGTGATTTTTTGGCTCCTGATAAAACATTTTTTTTCAATATACAGAAATAAAAAATAGGAAAGAAAACCTCAGGCCAACATAAATACACATACACAGTCTTTTGTATTCTCCAACTCACCAAAAAAGTAGCAGCCATTAGTTATTAAAATTGAGTAATTTATTGGGACGCCTGGGTGGCTCAGTCTTGGTTAAGCATCTGACTCTTGGTTTTGGCTCAGGTTGTGATCTAAGGGTCATGAGATCAAGCCCCTATCAGGCTCCACATTCAGCAGGGAGTCTACTTGAGATTCCCTAGGTCCCTCTCCCTATACCCCTCCCCCTTATGCTTTCTCTCTAAAATAAATAAGTAAATATTTTTAAAAAATAAAAATGAGTAATTTATCATATATCAGATTTAACTGGTTTATGTTGACAGATTTAAGAACAGACCATATATTTGCCTCACAGAGAGAATATTTATAACCTAAAACCAATCTATTATAATTCTGGATTTTACATTTTAGGTTGCTGTTAAGAAAGTCTAAGAAGTGATTAGGTGAAGAAGGAAAGTAAACTTATTTTAAAAGGAAGGATCTAAAACCTTTGTTGTTCATTCAGTGAATTTGTTCCTCTCAACCAGCAGCATCTTGGATCTCACATGTAGAATGCCAATTACATTTGTATTACCTCATTTCATTCTACATGCCATGAGGGCAGAGTCTAAGTCTTTCTTAGCCACCTACATATCTCTAGCACCCACCACAGTTCTCAACACATAATACAATTCCAAAGGAGAGGGAAACACACAAACACAGACATACACACAAGACACATACCTTAAGAATTCCTAGATTATACTTACTGTCAAAAATGCAATGAGTAGCTGACTTTACTAAAAGCATCACTGCTTTCTAAACATTATAGAGAATCAACTACTATATTAAACGTGAGGACTGACAAAAGAAATTGTTATCAGTGGCCATTTTCATTGGCAGTATTTCAATTCTGCAATACTAGTAAAGTGAGTTGGAGGTTAGAGGGTTATTCTTGGGCTCTGGTCATCTCATCAGGACAATGCTGGAGTTCATTATCTCTATCTTGGTAAGATGGTGGGCTACCAACTAGTAAGTAGAAGAAAAAGTTACAGCAGTTCTTGGGAGACCACAACAATCTATGGAGCTTGTAATCCTGGCTGTAAGAAACTTCCTTTTACTTGTCTTATTGAAACAAACAGAAAAAAAAAATTATGGCCTGGATACAAAATTTAAAATATAAATAAAATGCTTTGTGTTATTAGCTTATAAAATCGATCTTCTTTTACATGCAAAAAAATGGCACTCGGTTAAGATGCTTCCAGTTATTCTTCCCTGAAAACCTGATAAAGGTAAAACGTCAGCTGTGTTTTCATGCAATATTGCCTATGCTAAAAATTACCCACAGTAGAGAGCCTTCACCTGGACGGAGAAGACTGTGAGTGAATTATAAGTATCTGGAGAGAGACTTCATTCAGTCTTGCTCCGTGAGTTTATTTTTGTGACTGGGTGCGTTCTCTTTCAGGACCCGTTAGGGCTATGAACACACCAATGTTACCAATTGTCTCCTAGTTGGAACAATCTCTAATCTAGTATTTTTTGCTTTAATCAATGTGACTTGTCCTCTTTCACCTGTGCTATTACGTGGCTGGAGGCAAACGGAACAGTTGAATGAAAATGGCTTTACTCCTGAGGACAACCACTAAAGAAACTTGCCTTAGCCTACCCTGCTGCATGGGCTTCCTTTGCTATTATACTGTTTCTGGCCACGTCTCCCTTCTGAGGGAAGATTCTGCCCAAAGTGGCCTTTTTGGATCTTGTGCGTTTGATTGTGTAGTTGAGCCCATGGCCACCCAGAGTTAATCCTGCAGAAAAGCATCAGCAGTGGGCTAGACTTTTAGTCAATCAACCATATTTGGCTGAGGCACAGTGTAATTAGAAAAAATAAATTGGGAACATGATGATAATAAGACCCTCATGCATAAGTTGGGGGTCAATCCATCTAAATGTAATGGTAAAATTTTGTAGCAGGNTTGATATATCAAATATATATATATATATATATATATAATGTGAGAGGTAAGTGGAAAAAGAAGTACTCTCAAACTTCTTTGCATGACTAAATTCTAAAAGGTAATAAAGAAATGTCTTAGAAGTGATTTTTTGGCTCCTGATAAAACATTTTTTTTCAATATACAGAAATAAAAAATAGGAAAGAAAACCTCAGGCCAACATAAATACACATACACAGTCTTTTGTATTCTCCAACTCACCAAAAAAGTAGCAGCCATTAGTTATTGAAATTGAGTAATTTATTGGGACGCCTGGGTGGCTCAGTCTTGGTTAAGCATCTGACTCTTGGTTTTGGCTCAGGTTGTGATCTAAGGGTCATGAGATCAAGCCCCTATCAGGCTCCACATTCAGCAGGGAGTCTACTTGAGATTCCCTAGGTCCCTCTCCCTATACCCCTCCCCCTTATGCTTTCTCTCTAAAATAAATAAGTAAATATTTTTAAAAAATAAAAATGAGTAATTTATCATATATCAGATTTAACTGGTTTATGTTGACAGATTTAAGAACAGACCATATATTTGCCTCACAGAGAGAATATTTATAACCTAAAACCAATCTATTATAATCCTGGATTTTACATTTTAGGTTGCTGTTAAGAAAGTCTAAGAAGTGATTAGGTGAAGAAGGAAAGTAAACTTATTTTAAAAGGAAGGATCTAAAATCTTTGTTGTTCATTCAGTGAATTTGTTCCTCTCAACCAGCAGCATCCTGGATCTCACATGTAGAATGCCAATTACATTTGTATTACCTCATTTCATTCTACATGCCATGAGGGCAGAGTCTAAGTCTTTCTTAGCCACCTACATATCTCTAGCACCCACCACAGTTCTCAACACATAATACAATTCCAAAGGAGAGGGAAACACACAAACACAGACATACACACAAGACACATACCTTAAGAATTCCTAGATTATACTTACTGTCAAAAATGCAATGAGTAGCTGACTTTACTAAAAGCATCACTGCTTTCTAAACATTATAGAGAATCAACTACTATATTAAACGTGAGGACTGACAAAAGAAATTGTTATCAGTGGCCATTTTCATTGGCAGTATTTCAATTCTGCAATACTAGTAAAGTGAGTTGGAGGTTAGAGGGTTATTCTTGGGCTCTGGTCATCTCATCAGGACAATGCTGGAGTTCATTATCTCTCTCTTGGTAAGATGGTGGGCTACCAACTAGTAAGTAGAAGAAAAAGTTACAGCAGTTCTTGGGAGACCACAACAATCTATGGAGCTTGTAATCCTGGCTGTAAGAAACTTCCTTTTACTTGTCTTATTGAAACAAACAGAAAAAAAAAATTATGGCCTGGATACAAAATTTAAAATATAAATAAAATGCTTTGTGTTATTAGCTTATAAAATCGATCTTCTTTTACATGCAAAAAAATGGCACTCGGTTAAGATGCTTCCAGTTATTCTTCCCTGAAAACCTGATAAAGGTAAAACGTCAGCTGTGTTTTCATGCAATATTGCCTATGCTAAAAATTACCCACAGTAGAGAGCCTTCACCTGGACGGAGAAGACTGTGAGTGAATTATAAGTATCTGGAGAGAGACTTCATTCAGTCTTGCTCCGTGAGGTTATTTTTGTGACTGGGTGCGTTCTCTTTCAGGACCCGTTAGGGCCATGAACCNTTATTCTTCCCTGAAAACCTGATAAAGGTAAAACGTCAGCTGTGTTTTCATGCAATATTGCCTATGCTAAAAATTACCCACAGTAGAGAGCCTTCACCTGGACGGAGAAGACTGTGAGTGAATTATAAGTATCTGGAGAGAGACTTCATTCAGTCTTGCTCCGTGAGGTTATTTTTGTGACTGGGTGCGTTCTCTTTCAGGACCCGTTAGGGCTATGAACACACCAATGTTACCAATTGTCTCCTAGTTGGAACAATCTCTAATCTAGTATTTTTTGCTTTAATCAATGTGACTTGTCCTCTTTCACCTGTGCTATTACGTGGCTGGAGGCAAACGGAACAGTTGCATGAAAATGACTTTACTCCTGAGGACAACCACTAAAGAAACTTGCCTTAGCCTACCCTGCTGCATGGGCTTCCTTTGCTATTATACTGTTTCTGGCCACGTCTCCCTTCTGAGGGAAGATTCTGCCCAAAGTGGCCTTTTTGGATCTTGTGCGTTTGATTGTGTAGTTGAGCCCATGGCCACCCAGAGTTAATCCTGCAGAAAAGCATCAGCAGTGGGCTAGACTTTTAGTCAATCAACCATATTTGGCTGAGGCACAGTGTAATTAGAAAAAATAAATTGGGAACATGATGATAATAAGACCCTCATGCATAAGTTGGGGGTCAATCCATCTAAATGTAATGGTAAAATTTTGTAGCAGGTGACAGGGATAGATATTCCCATTTGGGGGACTGAAGGAAGCCTGGAGTAAAGCAAATTTATACTGAAAAGAAATCCTGCGCAGTGCCCCCATCAGCCCTGATACTGACCTGACCAGTCATTCAACTGCAGCTTGGCTGGCAGGTGTGACTCTGGATTGATGCAAGTGCACCAATGTCGTTTGTGGGGATTACAGTAGATACAGGTCAAACCATGTACTGAGGGGCCAAAGGGGTGTTCAGACTTCCTGACCCCTTGTTTGTGACTGTAACTTCAGACAGTTCAAGGGATCAGAGCTAGTGTGCTGGCTGCAATTGCTCTGAGGCCCCACCTTATTGAAAAGCACCTCTGAGCTCCAATGTGCTGGAGACAAGAAGAACCGAGAAAAATGCTGTGCGCTGGGACATAACACTAGGAAGACTACATAATGGTTTGACATCTCCAGGGCCTTCACTGGCATCAGCAGCAACTTGCCAAAATTCCAGTACTATAAAGATACATCTTTGTGGGACATCCTAATCCCCATGCGGGGAGTGTGTCCCAACCATGCCCTGAACAATGTCTTAGGATGGCAGTGACAATAATACAGAGACATTTCTGCAGCTGCATGGGAATTTCTACTGCTAAGTTTAGGAGTGCCAAGGCTGTACCTATAGAATTATTCCCAAATACTGAATTTATATGCTGAGTTAGCTCTGTACTCAATATAAAGTTTGGGATGGCAGTTTGAGTTTTAAATGCCATACCAGAAGAATAACAGTTGTTCTTTTTTGACAGGGCTGTAACTGTGCCTTCAGATTTGATGGAACACCAGATTGAATGATGGTATATTTGAAAGACACTCATGTTAAAAGGGATACAACAAAAGATTTACTGCCCTCTGCTTGTTGTGTTCTACACTTGTATTTAGTGGTTTTTTAATGTAAATTTGCCTCATGATCATCAGGATATAAAAGACACTGTAAAATTAATTACTCACTCCCCCCACCCCCGCATAAAGTCTCAATTGATTTGGGAATGGAGGAGATACTAATACCCTTTTGATAGTTCAAATCCTGCTGGTCAATTGTGTATTGACTTGCTTTTTTATGTCAAAGGGATTAGTATTTGTAGGTGAACTCTGAGTAAAGGGTCAACAAATCCTTTTCCCCTTTTACATGAAAAATTGACCTTAGCTCAAAATGTTTCTAGCTCTACTCTCCCAGAAGCCCAGTAAAAATGAAATGTCAGCTCGCTTCCTGGCAATACTGCTTAATAGCAAAGTCACCCTAAGATTGGTAGATCACTTCTCATTGAGGAGGTCTAGGAATGTATGTAAATACCTTATGGGGCAACCAGAGCTTGGATCTTGCCTGAGGGAAGTGTCTTTTGTAACTTGGGATCCCTTGGAATACCGAGCTTCTAAGCCAGGATGGCTCCAGCCTCTACTTGTATGATCTCATGCTCTTGTATCTTAGATGACACTCACCCAGAGACACAGATAATAGCCCCTGGTCCGTTATATGGACTAACGCGAGAATGCCTGTTGATGAAACACATGGGATTCTTCCCTACTGACAGGTTCTGTTTTCTCTCCTCTACGTGTCCATGCTGAAGATGACTACGTAAGTCATGCGAAATTTAAGTATCTCACTGAGCCAAAGTGTTCCAATAATAGAGTAATTTCTTTTTTTTTTTAAAGATTTTATTTATTTATTCGACAGAGATAGAGACAGCCAGCGAGAGAGGGA
>NW_023180441.1:0-2482 GCF_002007445.2 Ailuropoda melanoleuca | reverse complement strand
ACTATGCACCCGGCTCTCCTGCAGGGCCGGAAGTGTATCTGAGAGGCTCTGCGAGCCCAAGGCCCAGGTCGGTGTCAGTCAAATAAAACCTGCCTGCTGCTGGTCCCACCTGCAGGGCTTCGGCGCCCACGGAACAAGCCCACTGCTGCCCAAATCCTGTCTGGCTTATCAGCCCCGGCTGGATGAGCTGCTGATGGTAACCTGGCTGGGGGACCAAGCCTGAGCTTTCTGCTTCCTTTGCTGACGGACCCCTATACGGGTGGTCGTGCCCCAGCTCAGACCCCATCCGAGCCCCTCCTAACCTGGCGTTGTACAGCCCGTGATGCCGGAGTCCCTGCACAGCCAGCCACACCATCTCACCCCAGTAAATAATAACAATAACAGTAATCTTTTCATGAGGACTCTGACCTTGTCAGGCATGGTATCCACAGTCATTTAACCTTGCAACAACCACACCGCAAGGGAGGGATTTTCTTTTTGTCAATGCTGAAAGTGAGGCGCAGTGAAGTGAGCCGACAGTTCCCATCCGGTCACTCTGTAGGGGCAGCTCAGTGTGGCAGGGTCCGACCCTGGGTGGTTTCCATGCGGAGCTCGGGCACCTAGCCATGTGTGAGCCCGCCCCGCTGCACTGGCATCCCCATGTGCCGGCCTGGTCCTGCCACGGCCACCCCACTTCTCAGGAAGACCCTGAGGCCCAGGGAGCTGAAGGTAGTGCCTGCCTCACATGGCAGAGGCAGGATTAGAAAGAACACAGGGCCACCTTCTCCTTCCCTTCCCACACCATGGCTGGCTTTGTGGGGGGGCCAGCGACCACCATTCTCCCAGGCAGACCCACTGCCATCTGGGNAGGATTAGAAAGAACACAGGGCCACCTTCTCCTTCCCTTCCCACACCATGGCTGGCTTTGTGGGGGGGCCAGTGACCACCATTCTCCCAGGCAGACCCACTGCCATCTGGGAGGGCTCTGTNCACCTTCTCCTTCCCTTCCCACACCATGGCTGGCTTTGTGGGGGGGCCAGCGACCACCATTCTCCCAGGCAGACCCACTGCCATCTGGGCCAGCACATGCCGGCCGAGGACTTACTTCTCTCTGTTGAATATGATGAATTCCTTCCGCACGGTCTCTAAGCACTGCTGGAGCTGTCCGTTCTGCCAAAAAGCAGAGAGTGAGCGTAAACGATGGAGCGCCCTCCAGGGAGCCATGACAGAGGAGTGACAAGGAGCAAAGCTGCATCTCAATGGGATTGCAGATGCTTGGGGCCGGGGGTGAGCTATATGGCTGGAGCAGCCCCGACGGTATGGGCGGCTGTAAGGGGAGTCTGGCGGGGGAAGATGTGTGCCTCAATTTTAAGCCATTAAATCCAACTTAAAAGTCACGTTGGAATGGAATATGGGTTGAAAATCATGAAGTTGGTTTCCCAATTGCTGGAATGTTCATTAGGCCCAATTAAGAAGTGGGATGGGGGGAGGAGAATTTCCAGACCACGGTGCAAAGGTATTCCTCCTCTTCAAGAACAGATGCCAAGGACAAGGGCCCTGTAACCCACGTCTTAGAGGCTGCCTGAACACCAGTGGATACCGCAGGCCTGTGCAGAGCCCCGCCCGCCCTCGTGCACACGCGGGTGCCTCCAGGCCAGCTTCTGCGTTAGGCTCAGCAGGCGTAGGGCCTAGGGCCCACCATACTTTTAGGGGCTACAAAGATGTTTTGATTTCTTTTTAAATAAGCAGAAGAAAAAAAAAGAACTTTTAGCACTGAGAGCTATCTTCATCTTCATACCAATACAGGTGTAAAATATAATTTTAAATATTTTTAAGGAGGAATAGGCAGTTGTGGGTTGAATCATGCCCCTTAAAAAGATGTGTCAAGGGGCGCCTGGCTGGCTCAGTCGGGTAAGTCTCCCGCTCTTGGTTTGGGCTCAGGTCATGATCTCACAGGTTATGAGATCAAGCCCTGAGTCAGGCTCCAGGGTGAGCAAGGAGTCTGCTTAAGATTCTTCCTCCTCCTCCCTCTCCCACTGCTCCTTCCTACTAGCTCTCTCTCTCTCAAATAAATAAATAATATGTTCCAAAAAATAAAAAATAAAATAAAAGACGTATTGAAGTCCTAAGTCCTGGTAATGGTGAATGTGACCGTATTTGGAAACAGGGTCTTTGAGGTCCTACTAGAGTAGGATGGGGCCCCAACCAATATCTGGTGTCCTTAGAAGGCCGTGTGAAGGCACAGAGACATGGACAGGAAAGCACCACGTGGCGAAGGAGGCAGGTACGGGAGGAAGCAGCTGCGGGCCAAAGGTTTCAAGGATGCCGGCCCCCCTGGAAGCAGGAGAGGCCCAAAGGACCCTCCCCGCAGCCTCTGTGGAGAGTGTAGCTCTGCCCATACCTTGACTTTGAACTCTGGCCTCCAGAATTATGAGAGAACACGTTTTGGGGGCTTTAAGTCACCACGTTGTGCCTGGAGCCCCAAAAGTCAAACCACCCCCAC
>NW_023180440.1:0-1650 GCF_002007445.2 Ailuropoda melanoleuca | reverse complement strand
AGACAGACAGTCAGCAAGAAAGGGAACACAAGCAGGGGAGTGGGAGAGGAAGAAGCAGGCTCCCGGTGGAGGAGCCCGATGAGGGACTCCTTTCCGGAACGCCGGGATCACGCCCTAATCCGAAGAAAGGAGCTTAATGACTGCACCACTCAGGCGCCCCACGTTGTGGGCTTCTTGATTTTTCAGCGTGCCTTCTGGGGGAGGGGCCTGCCGCGCCGGTACTCAGGAAACCCTGTTTGGGTAGAATCTCCGTGTCCCCTGCGAGGGGGGATGGGGATCAGCACCCCGTGAGCCGGTATTTCTGGGCTTTTGTTCTCTGGCGGCTTTCCCTGGAGGTTTGCTATGCCTCTTCTGAGAGTCAGAGCCGCAGCGGCCAAAATTCAGCCTCTGTCACAGAACAGAGGGATCGCGGCCCGTTCTCCACTGATGTTCTGGCCAGTTTAACTCTGTTTCTGTTGGTGTTGCTCAACCCTGCAGCATCCCGGGCTGTGCGCCCCACACCCGGCATCCCAGCCCTCACTTCCAGTGCCGGCGCATCTCTGTCCTTTGTGTTTCTTTTCTTTTCTGTTTTTTTTAAAGATTTTTTAAATTTATTTATTTGACAGAGATAGAGATAGCCAGCGAGAGAGGGAACACAAGCAGGGGGAATGGGAGAGGAAGAAGCAGGCTCATAGTGGAGGAGCCTGATGTGGGGCTCAATCCCATAACGCCGGGATCACGCCCTGAGCCGAAGGCAGACACTTAACCGCTGTGCCATGCAGGCACCCCATGTCCTTTGTGTTTCTAACCCCGCCAGCCGCCAGTCGCCAGCCACCCCGCACGTGCTCCCGGAGCTCCCGGTCTCAGTCTGCTGTCTCGCGGGTGCCGTCCACAAGTCTGCCCGCTCCCCGGTGCAGGTGGCCCGCCAGCCGCCAGCCGCCATGTGCGCACTCCCGGAGCTCCCGGTCTCAGTCTGCACCCAGTGAGCACACCGGAGTTCCGGAGTTCCATGAGATTTTTGGTAGCGCACGCCCCCGGCTCACAGTCTCAGTCTGCTGTCTCAAGGGTGCGGGTCTGCGGTCCGCCCGCTCCCCTGTGCAGGTGGCTACCGTTTCCCGGGTCCCTGACACGGAGGCTCCCTCCCCCTTCCGTTTATCTTCCAATATCTGAGCGCGGTTTCACGGCTCCCCGCTTCATACCTCAATACTTAGCGCTGGAGATGTTCATTTGTAGAGATCCAGATGTATCTTCCTGCATCTCAGGCTGATTCTGTGGATGTTCCTGCTGGTCTGGTACCTATCCAGCTCAACTCAGGGGACCTGCTGAAAAAGGGGTCCCCTACTCCTCTGCCATCTTAACTCCTCACCCCTATAATTTTTGATAATATTCTCTTATGATTGTATTTCTGTGGTATTGGTTGTTATTTTTCCTCTTTCATTTGTGATTTTATTTGCTTGAGTCCTCTTTGTTGTAGTTTGTTTGTTTGTTTTTTGATGAGTCTTGGAAGAGGTTTATCAATTTTGTTGATTTTTTCAAAGAATCAGCTCCTGGTTTCATTGATTTGTTCCATTGTCCTTTTAGTTTCTATATCACTTATTTCTGCTCTGATCTTTATTATTTCCTTCCTTCTGTTGGTTTTGGATTTTGATTGCTCTTTTTTTTAATAGGTCC
>NW_023180439.1:6305-11987 GCF_002007445.2 Ailuropoda melanoleuca | reverse complement strand
GTTGTTGGCTCTTTATTTGCTGAAAAGAATTTCAGCACTGGCCAAAGAAGATACGTGAAAAAGAGGAATTGTCTTGCTCTTTTTATAATCCCCCATCCTCCATCTCGTACTTTTGTTGTGGAGAAGTTCTGGAAAGAGACAGTTTGCCCTGAGGTTCTTCAGCCATCTGTGAATGCCCTCCCTGCAGCTGGCAATATACACTGTGCTNTGAATGCCCTCCCTGCAGCTGGCAATATACACTGTGCTATATTGCAGTTATTTGCCGACGTGTCCCAAGGAGGACTGTTCCATAGTTTATCGTAGATTCCAGAACATTTCCCGTTGAACTCATTGCTGGAACATGTCAGGTCTCCTCCTTTACTGGAGTGAATGCATATCTATACTCCACGTGGCCTTTCAAATATCTTTTTTTTTAATACCTTAAATCTTCCTCACAGCCTACTTTCTTGACTCTTAACTAAAAATGTCTCTTTATAAATATTGATATTCGTTTTGATTTCTCTAGCCTTGCAAATGGCCAAGAGGGAAGCAGCCAAGCCTGAGGGAGATGAGCTAGATACGCCTTCATTTTATCTTTTCGGAAGTTGTGGGGACACCAGGACGATCTGTACGTGGGAGGCCTTCTTCACTTTGGAGCAGCCTGGCCAGGCTGAAGGGAGTCAGGTCCCCCTCTTCTGTTACCCACAATTGGTAATTTTCCAGATTAATATCACACTTAAGAACATATGTTTTTATCATCTGCATTTTCAGCCAAATCTTTGACAATTATTTTTTGATTTTTCTCTTCCTCTGAAAAAACATCCTTAACTTGATTTCTCTCTGTAGGAATCATGCCCACCCTCCCCCCGCCAAAAAATAAAGTGACAATGTGCTCTATTGATTCTTTTTTCTCTGTGTATTAGCCAGGTTGTGAATTATGGCATATTCCTGGGGACCAAGATCATCAATGGCAGCAGAGGTAAGGACAAGGGACAAAATGACAGAAGTTTATTTCTTCTCACGTAAGACATCCCAGCCAAGTGCTCTAACAGTTTCCAGTGTGAACATAAGCTATTGATTCAAAGCTGCCACCTGCTACTTAGCCACGTCGAGAAGCAGGAGCTTAATATATCAGATGCCATTTGCTATTTAGTCTCAGGTGGTAGGCCAGAATCAATATCCTTAAATCAAGAATCTCTATATTAACCAAGAGCAGGGACATTTATTATAATTCTGGCCCTCTCCTGCTGCTGGCATATGGAGGCAGGCACATCGCTCTGGCTTTCCAAGCCACGTTGCCCTCAATATCCCCTCTGTGCTCTTCTCCATAATTATACTCTCTCTGTACTAGAGAGTCTGGAACAGGCTTACCTAAGGTACATTGTCCAAAATACTTCAGCCACTTGGAAAGATTAAATATTAAAAGGTGATCTCATGGCACTTGCTTTGAGAATTAGATGAGAGTTAATTAACCAATACAAAATGAAGATACTACTCGTCCGACAGTGTTGGAAATAACACCAAAGTCAAGAAATCAGTAAGTACAGGAGAAACTAGAGACATCGAGCTATGGTGATCACGACACAAAACTTATGGCCGGCTTTCTCAGGATCTGCACCAACTCATGGTAGGAAGTACACCAGTATACCCAAAAATGTTGAAAAGCTTCTTGACCTCACCCTCTGAGAGACCTGCATTGGGGGAACCCTGTAGATTTCAGCAGTGTGCAGGACCTCTTACATAATAGTTGGTGTAAAATTCAAAGGTTACGGCCATAGCGTTCCTTCTTGTATGGCCCTTTATGAAAGTCGAATTTAAGCTCCAGTTAAGTCAGTTCACTGGGAAATGGGCCAGGGGTGTGTCCATTTGGGGATCTTCAATTTTACTTGTAATTTGGGGGGAATTTTTAATTCTAAACTAAATATTAGAAACATATTACTTTATGCTCAGCTGGACCAAACACGACATGAGATACAGCCGGGGATTCATCTCAGTCAGGTGGTGAGGGACCCCGGGGATGCCACCAGCACAGCCCAGGTATGCACTTTGCAAAGATGGGACAGTCTGCTTAAACCCAACCTTTCCCTCTAAACCGGGAATTTGACCCATCAGAAGGCTTTTACTGCTTTTTCAAATATTTCAGCAGAATTCTGATGAAGAGTCCAAGGGTATTTGAGAGCCCTTGGATCTGGAGAAACATCATCCCACCTGGTTCACACACAAACAGTTCCTGTCTGTGACTCTGAGTCATAACAATTCCCAAAGTTAATGCTTCTGTCGCATACACCGCGCACGAGGATCTGTTCCAATCACTTTGGTTGACTCATCCTCACGTGTTCTCCTACACCAGTGACTCACATTAGCTTCCACTGTTTACCATGAGAAAGTGGAGGCACCGAAAAGCTAAGGACCCCTCTGGGTCACCCTGCTAGCGGGTGGTGGGTTTGGATTCAGACCCAGGGTCTGCCTGCCCAACTACAGGGCTCCATTCCCTGCCTAACCACAGATTTATTGTTTTTTAATTTATTTTTAAGGAAGCTCCACCTCAGGGCTCAAACTCATGACCCTGAGATCAAGACCTGAGCTGAGATCAAGAGTTGGACGCCTAACCGACTGAGCCACCCAGGCGCCCCCACAGGTATTTTAAAACTTAATTTGTCCTCAACCTTTTCAGTTTCAACGAAACAATGAGGAACACCCAGAAGCACAGGGGGTTTTGTCTTCTGTCTTTTTTCTCATGTAAGACAGTACATCTTTCAGCATTGAGAAGCAACGAGAAAATTGTCATGGAAATTCTAGAGCTGGCCAGCAGATTGGAAGGACTTCAGTTGGGGTTTTGTTTGTTTCTGCATCCAGTGTCGGTTAGCCCTGAGCACCCATGCCAGGGAAAATGGAAGTCAGGGGGGTAGCTGAGCAGAATTCAGGTCTCCAGAATGACCAAGATCTAAGTGACTCAACAGATGTCTATTATTCTTGTTGTCACCATCAATGTGAANGTATTTTAAAACTTAATTTGTCCTCAACCTTTTCAGTTTCAACGAAACAATGAGGAACACCCAGAAGCACAGGGGGTTTTGTCTTCTGTCTTTTTTCTCATGTAAGACAGTACATCTTTCAGCATTGAGAAGCAACGAGAAAATTGTTATGGAAATTCTAGAGCTGGCCAGCAGATTGGAAGGACTTCAGTTGGGGTTTTGTTTGTTTCTGCATCCAGTGTCGGTTAGCCCTGAGCACCCATGCCAGGGAAAATGGAAGTCAGGGGGGTAGCTGAGCAGAATTCAGGTCTCCAGAATGACCAAGATCTAAGTGACTCAACAGATGTCTATTATTCTTGTTGTCACCATCAATGTGAATTCACAGAAATTGTAATAGCAAGACATGAACAGCAATTGCTGCAGGTTCTCAAGCTCCTCCTGGGACCAAGCACGGGCTGTTTCTGTCACAGTTTGTCATTGAAAACTCACGACAGCCCTTCAAGGAGACCCCAGTGCCGCCCACATCTCTTCTGGCTTTGACGCCGAGGCTTTTAATCATTAAGATATGTTGCTTCCTAGAAAAAAGAAGAACGATGCCTAATCTCAGATCCAACGCAGGCACCTGCAGATTACGGTGTGGACCGTGTTCCTTCATTCACCTGAGCCCCTCTTGCGCGTGGTGGGAGCTACGAATCGCAGTGCACGGGGGTGAAGAAGGTGCAGTCCTCATAGAGTTAACACTTCATCTGGGAAAAGGGAAAGGAAATAATTGGCAGGAATGGTAATTCCCACTGAGAAGTGTGGAAAAATATTCAGAGGGCAGAGCCAAGGAGCTGAAAGTTAAAGACTGAGTAGGATTGCATGGTGGCGGTGGGGAGGCCAACACCGTTGGAGGAAAAGGAACAGCGAAGGGGCAGAAAGAGAAAAAGACACTTTCACCTCAACAAAGAAACGTTGGAGAGAATGGAAACACCTCTCTAAGTCAACTAAAACACAGTTATTTTAATCCAAGGTAAAATTTTTATTCAGGATAAAAATGTAAAGAAATTGCACAGATGATTCAAGATTAAAGGAACCGAATATAGATTTAGTTCCTGCAAAGTAGCCATGGCATTGGAAACACGGGCCCACACCGTAAGGGCGGGATGAAAAGAGCTTTGGAATCACCTACTTAACCCTATTGTGCAGAGTTTTGAATAAATGCTATTATGTGACCACCACCCTTTGCTTTAAAAATCGGTGTTTATCCACTCCGCTGCAGAAATGCTTGCACAGAATGTGTTTCTCACCAGGGTTTTTAAATATTTACATCTGCTGATTAATAATTTATAGTTGGCATTCAGGACCTTAGCCTCATGAATAATTGACATGTTCATTTAAGATTTGCAACTGTTCCGGATAATGATGAAGTGCCCTAGTCTGGTTCCCAGCACTCCAATGGTGAAAGTTTACAGTGAAATCAGGCTTTCTTTTTGGTTTTACAGTGGTTGGAAATAAAGATATAAGCAAATAAGGCAGGAGAAGAATTGTGTGTGCCAGATGCTCTCTCTATTAAGAAAGGGAAGCGTAATTGGCACATAGGGGACGTCTCAATACTCATGGCAACACTAACAAGCGGGTTTTATTGGCTCCATTTTCAGTAGAAGGAAAGGGGGCTCCGGAAATCTTNCCGGAAATCTTACTCAATTCCACATGGCCTTGCTACACTAGCTAAGTCATTGAAGAGTAGTTTGAAATAGTAAAAATATAATGTATGTGTATATGTGTGTATATGTGGACACGTATGTACACACACATGAAATACACGTAGACACATATATACTCCAATCAACCCCAGTTTAATAATTATGATAGTGTTTTCAAGAAAAGAAAACTATCTGATAAAGAGAAACAGAGAAACTAGTCCAAGGGTTTGCATGACTGCCTGCTTACCTGTCATCTGGTCACACCATTTATAACTTTTTTCAGAGAATTGCACTTTAGTTATTGGTGGTTTGACGTCAACATCGATCTTCTAGTTGAAAAGAAGAATGTCGAGGTTAGAAGATCTATACAAAAAAAAAAGAAAGAAGAAAATAGTTTCAATTTTAGTGTATGTGTTGCCGAAGTGAGCCCAAGACCGAAATGGTTCGTATAACTTGTCACTAAGCTGTTTTCCTGCCCCCTGGCAATTCCGTGTGGGGTTCAGTGAGTAATCTCCCACATGGGGCATGGGCTATGGGCCCCATCATGAAAAAGTCATGTTTCATAACTATTTTTCTAAGTTCACTCGTATATCTCTTCTTGAGACCATGCCCCATTAGCTATATAATCTGTTCCGTAGGATTCCTCGCTTCTCGACTAGAAACACTCATTCTTAGTTTATTCTTTCATTTTACAAATTACTTTCTAACTCTTATCAAGGTAATAGCAGAGATGGATTTATGGCACTGTGATTTCAGGGGGTGATATTTCAAGTAAGATGAAGGACAGTGGGTCAAGTTGTTTTCTTTTTTAAAAAGATTTATTTATTTATTTTTGAGAGAGAAAGAGACAGAGAGAGAGCACGCACTGTTGAGGGGAGGGGCAGAGGGAGAGGGACAAGCAGACTCCCCCGCTGAGTGAGGAGCTGACATGAGCTCGATCTCGGGACCTTGAGATCATGACCTGGGCCAAAATCAAGAGTCAGATGCTTCACCAATGGAGCCACCCAGGCACCGCTGGCCAAAGCTCTTTTCTAATGATGATC
>NW_023180439.1:0-1750 GCF_002007445.2 Ailuropoda melanoleuca | reverse complement strand
TCATCAATGGCAGCAGAGGTAAGGACAAGGGACAAAATGACAGAAGTTTATTTCTTCTCACGTAAGACATCCCAGCCAAGTGCTCTAACAGTTTCCAGTGTGAACATAAGCTATTGATTCAAAGCTGCCACCTGCTACTTAGCCACGTCGAGAAGCAGGAGCTTAATATATCAGATGCCATTTGCTATTTAGTCTCAGGTGGTAGGCCAGAATCAATATCCTTAAATCAAGAATCTCTATATTAACCAAGAGCAGGGACATTTATTATAATTCTGGCCCTCTCCTGCTGCTGGCATATGGAGGCAGGCACATCGCTCTGGCTTTCCAAGCCACGTTGCCCTCAATATCCCCTCTGTGCTCTTCTCCATAATTATACTCTCTCTGTACTAGAGAGTCTGGAACAGGCTTACCTAAGGTACATTGTCCAAAATACTTCAGCCGCTTGGAAAGATTAAATATTAAAAGGTGATCTCATGGCACTTGCTTTGAGAATTAGATGAGAGTCAATTAACCAATACAAAATGAAGATACTACTCGTCCGACAGTGTTGGAAATAACACCAAAGTCAAGAAATCAGTAAGTACAGGGGAAACTAGAGACATCGAGCTATAGTGATCACGACACAAAACTTATGGCCGGCTTTCTCAGGATCTGCACCAACTCATGGTAGGAAGTACACCAGTATACCCAAAAATGTTGAAAAGCTTCTTGACCTCACCCTCTGAGAGACACGCATTGGGGGTACCCTGTAGATTTCAGCAGTGTGCAGGACCTCTTACATAATAGTTGGTGTAAAATTCAAAGGTTACGGCCATAGCGTTCCTTCTTGTATGGCCCTTTATGAAAGTCGAATTTAAGCTCCAGTTAAGTCAGTTCTACTGGGAAATGGACCAGGGGTGTGTCCATTTGGGGATCTTCAATTTTACTTGTAATTTGGGGGGAATTTTTAATTCTAAACTAAATATTAGAAACATATTACTTTATGCTCAGCTGGACCAAACACGACATGAGGTACAGCCGGGGATTCATCTCAGTCGGGTGGTGAGGGACCCCGGGGATGCCACCAGCACAGCCCAGGTATGCACTTTGCAAAGATGGGACAGTCTGCTCAAACCCAACCTTTCCCTCTAAACCGGGAATTTGACCCATCAGAAGGCTTTTACTGTTTTTTCAAATATTTCAGCAGAATTCTGATGAAGAGTCCAAGGGTATTTGAGAGCCCTTGGATCTGGAGAAACATCATCCCACCTGGTTCACACACAAACAGTTCCTGTCTGTGACTCTGAGTCATAACAATTCCCAAAGTTAATGCTTCTGTCGCATACACCGCGCACGAGGATCTGTTCCAATCACTTTGGTTGACTCATCCTCACGTGTTCTCCTACACCAGTGACTCACATTAGCTTCCACTGTTTACCATGAGAAAGTGGAGGCACCGAAAAGCTAAGGACCCCTCTGGGTCACCCTGCTAGCGGGTGGTGGGTTTGGATTCAGACCCAGGGTCTGCCTGCCCAACTACAGGGCTCCATTCCCTGCCTAACCACAGATTTATTGTTTTTTAATTTATTTTTAAGGAAGCTCCACCTCAGGGCTCAAACTCATGACCCTGAGATCAAGACCTGAGCTGAGATCAAGAGTTGGACGCCTAACCGACTGAGCCACCCAGGCGCCCCCACAGGTATTTTAAAACTTAATTTGTCCTCAACCTTTTCAGTTTCAACGAAACAATGAGGAACACCCAGAAGCACAG
>NW_023180438.1:0-3225 GCF_002007445.2 Ailuropoda melanoleuca | reverse complement strand
TTTAGGAGGCAGAAATCAAAATGGGCCATATTGATGCCCACGAAGAGAATGCCATCCAAATTCAGGAGGGGTCTGAAACCAACCAGTAGATACTCTTGATGGTTCCTAGAAAGTGGTCTCTTTGACACGAGATGAGTTGGCATAGGGAGCTACCAAGAAATACACTGATTGGCAGAGAAAAACTATGTGTCCTACTGGCTTAGAAACTGACACTGTTTGCTTTTTTTCAATAGGAATATTAGAGACTAAAAGAAGCCATGGCTGCATTTTGAGTAGATCTATGCAGGCCCATTGTTTATAGATTACATTGACTCATTATTCTTGTAGCTGGGTGGATACCGAAGGGCCTTGACCAATGTAGACAATTATTATGAATCTAGATTTACATATCCATTAACTGAAGAAAATACTTCTAACACTGTTAATGCCTAGTGCAGGAAATTTCAGTTTGGACCTTCTGCTTGTATAGCATTTGGTGAAGGAACTCATTTTATTGCAGGTGCAGTGGAACAACGCGCTGAGAAACATTACCACATCTTACCATATCTTACCACATTCCCAAAATATTAGAAAATTAAAAACTTGAATGGGCAATTGAAACAGCTGCTTACTACATTAAGAGGTTATAAGGAAGGCTTGCAAAATTGAATAAATGTGTGTTAAAACTTAATATATGTGAATATAAAGGGGGTTCATGATTGCGTAGATTGTTGAGACATTGTGCAGAAAATAGAGAAGAAGGAATGAGGGATAGTACAAACACATAGCATTAATTTCTGTCCCACTTCTGATATTTTTTCCGTTTCTGTCCCTGATTCAATAGTGTGGAACTTGGATTGCATTTATGAATTCCAGGGGAAGAAATGATTTTTAATATGATTCTTAACAATATCTCTAAAGGAAAATGAAATTAGAGTTAAAACTTAAAAAAAAAACTCTTCAAGAGAAAATTAGGCATGCAAAGATGATCCAACACACCATGATTAGCATCACCGAAGAGAAAAACAATGAAATGGACTAGAACAAATATTAATAAGTATCATGAAGGAAACTATTTATGGAATACAATGATACTTAAACCTATGTACTGGAAGACTTCAATATTATATGTGACTTTCAACTGAGAATGATCAACACCAAGATATTACCTATTAAAATTACTGAATGTCAAATATCTTTTAAAAAGGCATTTGGATACCAGGAAAAAAATTAATTTACTTATAAGGGGAAGAAAAGCAAATAGGTGCAACACTTCTAGAACATAATATTTCATAATAGAATACAGTGGAGCAACTTATTAAAGATATTCAGCCAAAATATAAGGGTCACGGACAATTATGAACATGAGAGTAATTGACTAATATTGTTCCCATCAACTATTTATGAATAATAGTCTAGATAACTACTTTAATCATCTGAACAATCATAGGAGAAGTTTCATTATTAGATATGGGATAAGCATAAAGTATATTAAACAGTGCAACCAAGTTAAGTGTTTAGGATGATGATGAGAAAATTATAAATGTGTATGCTTTGACATCATAGATATAAAAGAACTATCAAAAATTGGCAGAGAAGAGAGAGAGTATATGGAAGTAAAACAAGTTTACTAGTTGTTGNTATGAAAGTAATAGAAGTTTACTAGTTGTTTTATAGGTAATAAAAATTAAAATAATATGATTTTAATTAGATACTAGACCATAGGGAGAGAAAGGGAGAAAGATTTTATTAGCCTAATTAATTATTGTGAATAATAGGAATCAAAAATAGTATGTCAAAAGGAGAAGACCTAGAATATTATATATAATTATTAGTAGTAGTATAAAGCCAATTATTAAAACAAAAAATAAATTTATCTACACAAGAAGTGATGTGATGAAATAAAAAGAAATAANGATGTGACGAAATAAAAAGAAATACACCATATGATGTAGGCTTTAAGTAAAATAAAACAATGTGATAGAATTGAGAACAAATACTTGGTCATATCAATGAGTATAAATGACTCTAACTCAACCATTAAAATAATAGAAGATACTCAGATTGTCTAATAAGGCAAAAGCCATGAAGTAAACAAGGTACATGCAAAATTGATAAAAAACATAAAAGTGTCATAATTTTGATAGACAAAATAACAATCTAGACAAGAAAAATATTTTTTAGTGCTGAAGTTCTAGAATGTGGGTCTTATTTTAAGTATAAATGTTTTATTTTTTATTTTTTTAAGTTTTTATTTAAATTCAAGTTAGTTAACATACAGTGTAATGTTAATTTCAGGTATGCAATTCAGAGACTCAACACTTACATATAACACCCATTGCTCATCAAGCAATGACTTAACCCATCCCCTACCCACCTCCCTCCATCAACCCTCAGTTCTTCCTATCTTAAACAGTCTCTTATGGTTTGTTTTCCTCTCTCTCTGTTTTCCTCCCTTTCCATATGTTCATCTGTTTTGTTTCTTAAATTCCACATTAGTGAAATCATATGGTATTTGTCTTTCTCTGACTGACTTATTTTGCTTAACAAAATACACTCTAGCTCCATCCATGTCACTGCAAATGGCAAGATTTCATTCTTTTGATGGCTGAGTAATAGTCCATCATATAGATGGACATGTTTTATGGTTATATCTTCTTTATCCATTCATTAGTCAATGGACATGTAGGCTCTTCCCATAGTTTGGCTGTTGTTTATAATGCTGCTATAAACATTGGGGTGCATGCAGCTCCTAGAATCAGTATATTTGTATCCCTTGGGTAAATGCCAAGTAGGCCAATTGCTGGATCCTAGGGTGGTTCTATTTTTAACTTTTTGAAAAACCTCCATACTGTTTTCCAGAGTGGCTGCACCAGTTTGCATTTCTACCAACAGTGTAAGAGGTTTCTCCTTTCTCCACATCCTTGCCAACACTTTTCTTGTGTTGTTGATTTTAGCCATTCTGACAGGTGTGAGGTGGTATCTCATTGTGGTTTTGATTTGTATTTCCCTGATGATGAGTGATGCTGAGCATCTTTTCATGTGTCTCTTGGTCATTTGAGTTCTCCAACAATTCAGGTGAATAAAAGAGGTGGTGGAGGGGAGAGGGATGAAATAACTATCAGGCAGTAAAAGAAACTTCAGAAGCATAACAACCATGTGCAGTGTGTGGACTTGTTTGAATCTTGGTTTGGATAAATTAAGTCATGTTTGAGACAATGTGTGATTAAGGGATGGATATTATTA
>NW_023180437.1:0-1381 GCF_002007445.2 Ailuropoda melanoleuca | reverse complement strand
ATGTTCATTTGGAAAGAAGAGTTTGAATTGCACTCCTCCTCTACTGATTTACAGAAAGGAAAGAAAGGACATTGTCACAGATAAAATCTGTGAATTAATCTCTCTTTCCTTCCTATTTTAAGGGGAAAAATGGGGAAGAATTTTAGACAAATGTAGTCAGAGAAAGAATTTTTTAAAGTATATCACAATGGGAAAAGTGGAAATAAACCATTATACGCCAGTTATCACTACTGCAGAAGTGACTAATACAGTATATCGCTATCATTTCCCAAACACTAACACACAAATTTTACCACACCCACAATATTGACAGATTTTTGAGTGTGAAGCAACACCAATGAAAAGTGAAATTGAGAAATGAGCAGCTATTAGTCAACAAAGGCTACTCTCTGGATGTTACCTCCTCCTAAGGGCATCTCTGCATTAGTAGTTATGGTTTCAAAGTCCTGTTATTCCTGAAATTCTCTGCCTGTGTAAATAGATGTTTATCCTCAGTCATCAGTTTATTCAGTAAACTGTTGTGCGCACGTGGTTACCGAGTGAGTGTGATTAATCAATGTTCACCAAGGTAGCAGAATTTGGTTCCAACAGCAGTAGTGTTCTCAAGAGAGGACTATGCTATTAAGGGTAGTTCATTAAGAAGAACACGGACCAAGTACCCTTTCATCCTTGAATATACCTATTCAACCATGAAAAACCAGTGCCGCTGGTAGTCAATGAAGGAAAGAGAAATAGCCTAGCCTATGTTAGTCTTAACTCTGTTAACTTGTTTTCCACAGATCAGGCAGGCTATGCCACTGCCATTCCTCAGAGGAACTGGCAATATAATTGCCACTTAATTACAGCGCTCTATCATAGATCAATTTTTACTTCAGAGAATGATGCTGGGAAATGTGCCTAAGGAGTCTTATTTCTCTCTACATATCTAGAGAGTTTCTGTCTGCTATCTTAAAAAATATTTCACAGGAAAGATAGACTAAGGCTCTTTGAGTGTATCAGAAAAACCAGAGTTGTCAAAACTCCCTTAAATTTGATGTCTCTAGAAATGGGAACATTCACAGTATAACAGGACTGGGAGAAATTTATAGGAAGCTGCTCACCATGAAAGAGAGGGAGAGGAAATGCTTAATGAACCAGGAAAGAAAAGACAGGCATGTGTTCTTAGAGTAAGGGAGGCAGTGAGTTTTTACTTCTTCTTACCTCAAATCCCAGATCATATTATTGCCCAGAATACATCAAAATCATTAAGAGACCACCCCTCATAGCAAATTTGGGCAAGATTTTATTAATGAAAGGAAGTGTAGCTAAAGCCAGCCTCATCACTAACTTGCTCTGCAGTCTTGGGGAGATTTCTTAATATCCTTGTATGCCAGGTTCCTCA
>NW_023180436.1:549-2158 GCF_002007445.2 Ailuropoda melanoleuca | reverse complement strand
GCAGAGTAGAATTAGCACACTGAATAGTCTGAGAGGTTGATCTCAGAAGCAAGAGGGTGAATGGGCAGAGAAGGTGACACTTGACATAAAAAGAGTANACATAAAAAGAGTATGTCTGTGTAAATGTGTGTGTGCATGTGTATATATATTTATTTTATATATATTTACATTGAAGGATTTTTAAGAAAGTAAACAAGAATTTTTACATATATTTTTTCATAAGTATAGATATTTTCAATCAATATACTTTAAGAAAAAATATATCTATGGGTTTTCTCTCTTCACCCCTCTATCTCAGACTTTCACGTACCCTACAATCTGAGGCCCACAGGAAAAAGGTTTACTATGCCCTTAAGGAGAGTTTCCCTATCCTATCTGTCCAGAAAGAGGCAACTGAAACAAGTGCAAAGTAATTATTTCTTAAAGTAGTGTTATGAAGACAAAACAAAAAATACTGTAAAACTTTGTAGAAATTTTTAAATAGCCAACATAGTTTGCTTTAAAATGTATAATTAGATCCCGAGGTTAAGATGGCGGAGGAGTAGGGGACCCCTTTTTCAGCCGATCCCCTGAGTTGAGCTGGATAGGTACCAGACCAGCAGGAATATCCACGGAATCAGCCTGAGACGCAGGAAGATACATCTGGATCTCTACAAATGAACATCTCCAGCGCTGAGTATCGAGGTACGAAGCGGGGAGCCGTGAAACCGCGCACAGATATCGGAAGCTAAACAGAAGGGGGAGGGAGCCGCCGTGTCAGGGCGCCGGGAAGCGGTAGCCACCTGCAAGGGGGAGCGGACAGACCGCGGACCCGCACGCTTGAGACAGCAGGCTGAGAAGGGAGCTCCGGGAGCGCACGCGGGACGGCTGGCGGTTGGCGGGCCACCTGCACGGGGGAGCAGGCGGACTCGCGGACGGCACCCGCGAGACAACAGACTTAGAACGCGAACTCCAGGAGCGCGCGCAGGGCGGCTGGCGGGCCACCTGCACCGGGGAGCGGGCGGACCGCGGACCCGCACTCTGGAAACGGCAGACTGAGTCCGTGAGCCGGGAGCGTGCACCACCAAGCATCTCACGGAGCTCCGGAGCTCCGGTGTGCTCACTGGATCGAGGCTGAGGCAGGGAGCTCCGGGAGCGTCCGCGGGGCGGCTGGTGGCTGGAGGGCCACCTGCACGGGGGAGCAGGCGGACTCGCGGATGGCACCCACGAGACAGCAAACTTAGACCGCGAGCTCCAGGAGCATNGCAGGGCGGCTGGCGGGCCACCTGCACCGGGGAGCGGGCGGACCGCGGACCCGCACTCTGGAAACGGCAGACTGAGTCCGTGAGCCGGGAGCGTGCACCACCAAGCATCTCACGGAGCTCCGGAGCTCCGGTGTGCTCACTGGATCGAGGCTGAGACCGGGAGCTCCGGGAGCGTGCGCGGGGCGGCTGGCGGCTGGAGGGCCACCTGCACGGGGGAGCAGCCGGACTCGCGGTCAGCACCCGTGAGACACCAGACTGAGATGGGGAGCTCCGGGAGCCCACGCGGGGCGGCTGGTGGCTGGCGGGGTTGGAAACACAAAGGACAGAGATGTGCCGGCCCTGGAAGTGAGGGCTGGGACGCTGGG
>NW_023180436.1:0-220 GCF_002007445.2 Ailuropoda melanoleuca | reverse complement strand
AAAACCAAGAAGCCCACAACCCGGAGCGCCTGAGTGGCGCAGTCACCAAGCACCTGTCTTCGGATTAGGGTGTGTTTACAACGTTCCGGAAAGGAGTCCTTCATCGGGCTTCTCCACCGGGAGCCTGCTTATTCCTCTCCCACTCCTCCGCTTGGGTTCCCTTTCTTGCTGACTGTCTCTCTCTCTCTCAAATAAATAAACAAACTCTTTAAGGAAGAAG
>NW_023180435.1:0-5899 GCF_002007445.2 Ailuropoda melanoleuca | reverse complement strand
TCTGCTATCAGAAGGATTAGGAAGTGTATCCCTGCCATATACCTCAAAGAGGAAAACACTAGAATATATTCGTAAGTAGCACCAGTGACACCCACAAACTTTTTATAGTGTGCAATTTTCTGNAAGATAGACAAGGCAAGAAACAACAATTGTTGGAGAGGATGTGGAGAAAGGGGATCCCTCCTACATTGTTGGTGGGAATGCAAGTTGGTACAGCCACTCTGGAAAACAGTGTGGAGGTCCCTTAAAAAGTTAAAAATTGAACTACCCTATGACCCAGCCATTGCACTACTGGGTGTTTACCCCAAAGATACAGACGTAGTGAAGAGAAGGGCCATATGCACCCCAATGTTCATAGCAGCATTGTCCACAATAGCCAAATTGTGGAAGGAGCCAAGATGCCCTTCAACAGATGAATAAAGAAGATGTGGTCCATATATACAATGGAATATTACTCAGCCATCAGAAAGAATGACTACCCAACATTTGCATCAACATGGATGGAACTGGAGGAGATTATGCTAAGTGAAATAAGTCAAGCAAAGACAATTATTGTATGGTTTCACTCATTTGTGGAACATAAGGAATAGCTGGGAGATCATTAGGAGAAGGAAGGGAAAAATGAAGGGGGGGGGAACGGAGGGGGAGATGAGAAACTATGGACTCCAGGAAACAAACTGAGGGTTTTAGAGGGGAAGAGGGTGGGGAGATGGGCTAGCCTGGTGAAGGGTATTAAGGAGGGCACATATTGCATGGAGCACTGGGTGTTATGTGCAAACAATGAATCATGGAACACTACGTCAAAAACTAATGATGTACAGTATGGTGATTAACGTATCATAATAAAAGAAATAATCAATCAATCTTCTCAGNGGAACACTACGTCAAAAACTAATGATGTACAGTATGGTGATTAACGTATCATAATAAAAGAAATAATCAATCTTCTCATCAAAACAAAGAAAATGACTCTTTTGTAAAATAAATCAATTTTTGGCTCCTTGGTACCAGACAATTTGACCTTCTACTTTAGTATTTGTTTTTAGCCTGACTTTCAGAAAATAGTTCCAATCTAACAAATACATAGAACTTATGCTTAGTTTATCTAACTGAACCCATACAGATATTCTGACCTTGATTCTTAATTCTGCCTCAAGAAAGCTAAAGTGACATAAACATTTATACTCAATACAGTAGGGCCACTCAATACAGTAGGGCCATCTCATGCTCATTTGAACTCACGAACAGATCTGAAACATCCTTAATCAAGGTTCAGAGCTTGAAAGTCTTTCATGCCCAAGATCAAGATGGTAAAACTGGTGTAAAAATGTCCTCCATGAAAGAACTCAAGGAAAGGTATGGAGAATGAGAATATCTTGATGTCTACTTTCATTCTTTTTACTATAGAATCTGCTTACTGGAAAAAAAAAAAAAGAAAATTACCAACTTACAGAGTTATCTGTATTTGTCCCTGAATGTTCAAGGATGAATCTGATATAACCTACATTCATGAAATTCACAGCCCATGGCGGGCGGGGGGAGGTTCATGTGATGCTATAATTCTATTTTTGTATATGTAAATATGGTGATTGAGAGTGTATCAACTAATTAAAAAAAAACCCATAAATATAGCACTCAGGGTGGAAGGTTGATCATGGAATACTTCCTAAAGAATCTCAAAGTAATAAATAAAATAATAGTGTATCTTATAACTAGTATTTTGAGTTGTTATTATTTTCAAGTAAAAACTTTAAATGAGTTTACAGTTAGTGCCATTACAATCCTATTAATTACCAACATACCAATGAGGATCTTAAGGCTAAGTGAGATCCAATAAGCTAGTCAAGATCATACAGCTAAGAAGCAGGGAAAAGGGTTTTCAGAAGATCAGATTCTAATTACTTGACTATCCTACCTCAAAAAGGGTGAATGAGAATCTTCAAGGGACAGTACAGAACAGTCCAGCAAAAAGGTGGCAGAGGTAGCAAATACCATGGTAAAAGCCATTTAGAATGGTCAGAGATTAGACTAAATTAAGGATGCTGACGTATGGTTATAGGTAAAGCCAACTTCATTAATATTCTCATAATGGTATGGTATGTGATTCAGACTCTATTAGGAGACTGTAGGTAGATAGCGCTGAATAGTGAAGCTTGGGTAAGAGAAATACTGAAGCAAGGACCTGAAATTTAGAAGAAGAAAAAAATATATATAGAGAGAAAGAGAGTTTAACCTCAATTTATCAGTATAATAAGCCAACAGCAATAGAAATTTGGGATTAGGGTGAAGAAGAAAAGTAGTAGGTCGTACTTGTGAGAAAGAACAAAAAGGGAGCAGGGAGGGATTCTCTGGAATTATTTGCACCACTTAAGAAAGAATATTGATATATTTAGTTCTCCATGATGAAATGCCAACTCTTCTTTAAGTTCTACATGAAAGAAATGTAGCTTAGCTCCTGAGCAATCATTTGCTATCATTAGGGCTTGTAGCGTCTGCTTTCACAATAGGTTACATTTCCCTTCCATTATATTTTAATGAAAAATGCACCTAAAAACTGAGTCCCAAAATAGATGAGGCAAAACTGACATAACTGAAGGGAGAAACAAGTCAATGATAGTAGTGGAGATTTCAATATCCCACTTGCAATAATAAGTAGAACTATTAGAAAATCAACAAAGAAAAAGAAGACTTGAATAACACTAAGAAATCAACCAGATTTAAGAGACCTATACAGAATACTCCACTCCACAGCAGCAGAACCCTATGTTCTTCTCAAATTGAGTACTGTCCAGATAGGTCATATGTTAGGTCATAGAAAAAGTCTTGATGCATTAAAAACAACTGAAATTATACAAAGTATGTTCTCCTAACATAAGAAAATAAAACTGAAAATCAATATAGAAGAAAATCTGGGAAATTCAGATTATATGGAATTAAGCAACACATTCCTACTTGGTAAATGGATTGAAAGATAAATCACNNNGCAGCAGAACCCTATGTTCTTCTCAAATTGAGTACTGCCCAGAGAGGTCATATGTTAGGTCATAGAAAAAGTCTTGATGCATTAAAAACAACTGAAATTATACAAAGTATGTTCTCCTAACATAAGAAAATAAAACTGAAAATCAATATAGAAGAAAATCTGGGAAATTCAGATTATATGGAATTAAGCAACACATTCCTACTTGGTAAATGGATTGAAAGATAAATCACCAAAAAAAATTGAAAGNTAAGCAACACATTCCTACTTGGTAAATGGATTGAAAGATAAATCACACAAAAAAATGGAAAATACTGTGAGAATAAAAACAAAAACCACAACATGTCAAAATTTATGGGATGCAGCTGAAGAAGTGCATAGAAGGAAATTTATACTTCTACATATGTATATGAAAAAATAAGAACCATCTCAAATCAATAATCTAAACTCTCCATATGAGAAGATAGAGAAAGAAGAGCAAACTAAATCCAACGGAAGCAAAAGAAAGACATCATAAATATTAAAATGGCTATAAATAGCAGAAGAATAGGGAAATAATAGAGAAAAACAAAAAGTTGGTTCTTAGAATAACAAAATCAATAGATAAGCAAAATCAATAAACTTTTAGCTAGACTGATCAGCAGCAGGGAAAACAGAAAATTGAAATTACTAAAATTGGGAATGAAAGAGGGTATTACCATTGAAGGACTATAAGAAGGGATTATGAGGGAATATTATAAACACATATGTGCCAACAAATTGGATAATGTAGGTAAAATAGAAAATTCCCAGGGACATAAACTACCAACACTGATTCAAGGAAAAAGAAAAGNCACGACAAGGATGCCCACTCTCGCCACTATTATTCAACATAGTACTAGAAGTCCTTGCAACAGCAATCAGAAGACAAAAAGGGATCAAAGGTATCCAAATCGGCAAAGAAGAAGTCAAACTGTCTCTCTTTGCAGATGACATGATACTCTATATGGAAAACCCAAAGGAATCCACTCCCAAACTATTAGAAGTTATAGAACAATTCAGTAAGGTGGCAGGATACAAAATCAATGCCCAGAAATCAGTTGCATTTCTATACACGAATAACGAGACTGAAGAAAGAGAAATTAGGGAATCCATCCCATTTACAATAACACCAAAAACCATGCGTTACCTTGGAATTAACTTAACCAGAGACGTAAAGGACCTATATGCTAGAAACTATAGATCACTTTTGAAAGATATTGAGGAAGACATAAAAAGATGGAAAAATATTCCATGCTCATGGATTGGAAGAATTAACATAGTTAAAATGTCCATACTACCCAGAGCAATCTACACTTTCAATGCTATCCCGATCAAAATACCGAGGACATTTTTCAAAGAACTGGAACAAATAGTCCTTAAATTTGTATGGAACCAGAAAAGGCCCCGAATCTCCAAGGAACTGTTGAAAAGGAAAAACAAAGCTGGGGGCATCACAATGCCGGATTTCGAGCTGTACTACAAAGCTGTGATCACAAAGACAGCATGGTACTGGCACAAAAACAGACACATCGACCAATGGAACAGAATAGAGAACCCAGAAATGGACCCTCGGCTCTTTGGGCAACTAATCTTTGATAAAGCAGGAAAAAACATCCGGTGGAAAAAAGACAGTCTCTTCAATAAATGGTGCTGGGAAAATTGGACAGCTACATGCAAAAGAATGAAACTTGACCACTCTCTCACACCATACACAAAAATAAACTCCAAATGGATGAAAGACCTCAATGTGAGACAGGAATCCATCAAAATTCTAGAGGAGAACATAGGCAACAACTTCTATGACATCGGCCAGAGCAACCTTTTTCACGACACATCTCCAAAGGCAAGAGAAATAAAAGATAAAATGAACTTATGGGACTTTATCAGGATAAAGAGCTTCTGCACAGCCAAGGAAACAGTCAAAAAAACTAAGAGACAGCCCACGGAATGGGAGAATATATTTGCAAAGGACACCACAGATAAAGGACTGGTATCCAAGATCTACAAAGAACTTCTCAAACTCAATACACGAGAAACAAATAAACAAATCATAAAATGGGCAGAAGATATGAACAGACACTTTTCCAATGAAGACATACAAATGGCTAACAGACACATGAAAAAATGTTCAAAATCATTAGCCATCAGGGAAATTCAAATCAAAACCACACTGAGATACCACCTTACGCCAGTTAGAATGGCAAAGATAGACAAGGCAAGAAACAACAATTGTTGGAGAGGATGTGGAGAAAGGGGATCCCTCCTACATTGTTGGTGGGAATGCAAGTTGGTACAGCCACTCTGGAAAACAGTGTGGAGGTCCCTTAAAAAGTTAAAAATTGAACTACCCTATGACCCAGCCATTGCACTACTGGGTGTTTACCCCAAAGATACAGACGTAGTAAAGAGAAGGGCCATATGCACCCCAATGTTCATAGCTGCATTGTCCACAATAGCCAAATCATGGAAGGAGCCGAGATGCCCTTCAACAGATGACTGGATTAAGAAGCTGTGGTCCATATATACAATGGAATATTACTCAGCTATCAGAAAGAACGAATTCTCAACATTTGCTGCAACATGGACGGCACTGGAGGAGATAATGCTAAGTGAAATAAGTCAAGCAGAGAAAGACAATTATCATATGATTTCTCTCATCTATGGAACATAAGAGCTAGGATGATCGGTAGGGGAAGAAAGGGAAAAGAAAGGGGGTGTAATCAGAAGGGGGAGTGAAACATGAGAGACTATGGACTCTGAGAAACAAACTGAGGACTTCAGAGGGGAGAGGGGTGGGGGAATGGGATAGACTGGTGATGGGTAGTAAGGAGGGCACGTATTGCATGGTCCACTGGGTGTTATACGCAACTAATGAATCAGTGAACTTTACATCGGAAA
>NW_023180434.1:0-695 GCF_002007445.2 Ailuropoda melanoleuca | reverse complement strand
GCCTTACTGACTCTGAATCCTAGGAACACTAACATAGCAATTATTTTCCCCTAATAGATGATATCATATATGCCAGCTTCTCTCACACATGTCAGATATGACCAAATATATTTGGGCTTCTATACAGCCATGATATTTTTGAGAAGTGAATATAAACAAATAAAAAATTAAAGCAGTATTTCAATAACATTCTGTACCATTATGAAGTATATGTTCAATTTGGCTTAATTAGAGGCAGTTTTCATATTTCTATATATATGCTTGCACTTGCAATTCAAACATCCCAAAAATAAAATAAAATAAGAGTTTTCACCATCAAATGCTATCAGTAAAGTATTGCAAATTATTGGATGTGGAAATAATGTTTTTGGAGTCATTAAGTAAATTATGAATTCCAAATGCTCTGACCTCCATAAATAGCAATTTAAAATTTTTAACTGTAATCTAAACTTTCTTTCTTTCTTTTTTTTTGGCTAGTCTTATCACCATCTTGAATCAAGGAATCAAGAACAGGAAGAGCATATTTCATGGAGTCTGACATCTGTTACATCATTCCCAGAAAGCTCACTAAGAGTTTTGAAATCCTATCCCTGCCATACAAGCTCCCTTTTAAAAAGACTCAAACATCCTTCTCCCAATTACTCCCCACCATTGAAAAATATGTCAGTTCAGCTCTAGTTGCAGTAGTTATAGTC
>NW_023180433.1:0-835 GCF_002007445.2 Ailuropoda melanoleuca | reverse complement strand
TCTCGAAAAATGTGATCAGGTAAGAATTTGTGGAGAATGAAGGGGCAAAGTGAATTATGTCTATATGAAAAGATCTATGTAATTGAAGAAGAATGATCCCTTCCAGTGACTTCATGGAAGTACAGAAGTGAAAATGTGGGACTATAACTACTGCAACTAGAGCTGAACTGACATATTTTTCAATGGTGGGGAGTAATTGGGAGAAGGATGCTTGAGCCTTTTTAAAAGAGAGCTTGTATGGCAGGGATAGGATTTCAAAACTCTTAGTGAGCTTTCTGGGAATGATGTAACAGATGTCAGACTCCATGAAATATGCTCTTCCTGTTCTTGATTCCTTGATTCAAGATGGTGATAAGACTAGCCAAAAAAAAGAAAGAAAGAAAGTTTAGATTACAGATAAAAATTTTAAATTGCTATTTATGGACGTCAGAGCATTTGGAATTCATAATTTACTTAATGACTCCAAAAACATTATTTCCACATCCAATAATTTGCAATACTTTACTGATAGCATTTGATGGTGAAAACTCTTATTTTATTTTATTTTTGGGATGTTTGAATTGCAAGTGCAAGCATTTATATAGAAATATGAAAACTGCCTCTAATTAAGCCAAATTGAACATATACTTCATAATGGTAGAGAATGTTATTGAAATACTGCTTTAATTTTTTATTTGTTTATATTCACTTCTCAAAAACATCATGGCTGTATAGAAGCCCAAATATATTTGGTCATATCTGACATGTGTGAGAGAAGCTGGCATATATATGATATCATCTATTAGGGGAAAATAATTGCTATGTTAGTGTTCCTAGGATTCAGAGTCAGTAAGGC